>NC_091215.1:1120135-1212635 GCF_040958095.1 Procambarus clarkii | reverse complement strand
GGGCAGCAGAGGCAAGGAAGCGCAGGGAGAGAGGAGTAAACCAGGAATTTGCAGCCTCCAACACAGCAGTCCCAGAGATAAGAGGGGAACCCACAACCAGCATCCCAGCAACACCAGAAGGGAGGGCAACACCACCACCCCCTCTGCATAGAAACCCTCCCTTCCCTCACCCAAATCCCCCCCCCCCATTCTGACCCTATCACCCCTCCCCCATTCCCACCATGCCCCCCCTCCCACCTTCCCCTCCTGTCCCCCCTCCCCTCCATCCCATACCCTCCCTATCCCTCCTCCCCCTCACCCCATATCCTCCATGTCCTCCCTATCTCCTTAACCCACTCCTTACGTGTCCCCCCTTCACTTGATCCCCCACCCCTACCCCAAAATCCTCTGAGACCCTGCAAACCACTTCACAGATCTTCTCACCCAGGGAACAGCTTTCCCCACCAACAGAATGCTCGCCAAGAAGGGGACATGAAAATGAACAGAAGAAAGTGAGCTTCAAGGCAATGTACACTAACATAGATGGGATTACAAAAAAAAAGTGAACTCGGAGAATGGGCACTAGAAGAAAACCCAGAGATAATAGCACTCACAGAAACAAAGCTAATGAAAACCATAACAAACGCAGTGTTTCCACAGGACTACTATGTAGTGAGGAAAGAGAGAGAAGGGAGAAGAGGAGGTGGTGTAGCTTTGCTACTAAGAGAAGGTTGGAGTTTCGAAGAGATGGTAAATCAGAACTGTGAAGGTTTCAGTGACTACATATCAGGCATCATAGCAACTGGCGGACAGAAAATTATAGTAGTAGTCATATATAACCCCCACCGAACGTCAGAAGACCCAGACAGGAATATGATAGAAACAACATGGCCACCATCAATATAATAGAGTGAGCAGCTTCTGTGGCTAGCAGAAAAGGATCCAGACTGCTATTCATGGGAGACTTCAACCATGGGAAGATAGATTGGGGGAACAGAGACCCACATGGAGGACCAGACACATGGAGAGATAAGCTGCTGGACGTGGCAACAAGAAACTTTCTAAGTCAACACGTCAAGGGACCGACAAGAATGAGAAGAGAGGACGAACCAGCCTTGCTTGATCTGATATTTAACCTAAATGAGTCGGATATAATGGAAGTTAAGTTGGAAGTCCTTCTGGGAATGAGTGATCATAGTGTATTGAGCTTTGAGTACCTGGTTGAGCTAGGAATTATCTCCCCCAAAAATGAACTTGGAAACAAAGGGCTGGCGTACCGAAAGGAAAACTATGAGGAGATGAATAAATTCCTAATGGATATACAATGGGACACAGAACTCAGAACCAAGTCCGTACAAGACATGATGGACTATGTCACCCAAAAGTGTCAGGAGGCTGTAAGCAGGTTTGTCCTGGCCCGACAGGAAAAAACAGAGAAGCAAAAGAAGAATCCATGGTTTACTAGGGAATGTATGAAAGCAAAGGAGCTGAACAAAAAGTCATGGGGGACCTTCCGTAATAACAGAACACCAGAAAGTAGAGAGAGAGATACCAGAGAACCAGGAACGAGTATGTTAGTGTAAGAAAAGCAGCTGAGAAAAGGTATGAAAATGATATAGCTAATAAAGCCAAGACCGAATCAAAGCTACTACACAGTCACATCAGGAGGAAGACAACAGTGAAGGAACAGGTGAAGAAACTTAGGATGGATGTGGACAGGTACACAGAGAATGACAAAGAGGTGTGTGTGAGGAACTAAACAAAAGGTTCCAGGAGGTCTTTACAATAGAACAAGGAGAACTCAAGGCACTAGGAGAGGTGGCAGCAAACCAGGTGACCTTGGAAAGGTTCGAAATTACAAGAGATGAGGTCGAGAAGCACCTATTAGAGCTAGACGTGAGAAAAGCTGTAGGGCCGGACGGAATCTCACCATGGGTATTGAAAGAGTGTGCAGGAGCACTTTGTTTGCCACTCTCCATAGTGTATAGTAGGTCACTGGAAACAGGAGACCTACCAGAAATATGGAAGACGGCTAATGTAGTCCCAATATACAAAAAAGGTGACAGACAAGAGGCACTGAACTAGAGGCCAGTGTCCTTAACTTGTATACCATGCAAGGTGATGGAGAAGATCGTGAGAGAAAACCTAGTAACACATCTGGAGAGAAGGGACTTCGTGACAACCCATCAACATGGGTTTTGGGAGGGTAAATCTTGCCTTACAGGCTTCATAGACTTCTACATTCAGGTGACAAAGATTAAGCAAGAAAGAGACGGATGGGCGGATTGCATTTTTTTTTTTGGACTGTCGGAAAGCCTTTGATACTACCCCATAAAAGGCTGATGCATAAGCTGGAGAAAAAGTCAGGAGTAACTGGTATGGCGCTCTAGTTGATAAGGGAGTACCTAAGCAATAGGAAGCAGAGAGTTACAGTGAAGGGTGAGACCTCAGATAGGCGTGAAGTCACCAGTGGAGTCCCACAGGGCTCTGTGCTTGGACCTATCCTGTTTCTGATATACGTAAATGATCTCCCAGAGGGTATAGACTCATTCCTCTCAATGTTTGCTGACGACGCCAAAATTATGAGAAGGATTAAGACAGAGGAGGACAGCTTGAGGCTTCAAGAAGACCTGGACAAGCTGCAAGAATGGTCGAAAAATGGTTGTAAGAGTTTAACCCAAGCATATGTAATGTTATGAAGATAGGGGTAGGAAGCAGGAGACCAGATACAAGGTACCATTTGGGAGATGAAATACTTCAGGAGTCAGAGAGAGAGAAAGACCTGGGGGTTGATACCACGCCAGACCTGTCCCCTGAAGCTAATATCAAGAGGATAACATCAGCAGCATATTCCAGGTTGGCTAACATAAGAACGGCCTTTAGAAACTTGTGTAAGGAATCATTCAGAACATTATATACCACATATGTCAGACCAATCCAGGAGTATGCGGCTCCAGCAGGGAGTCCATATCTAGTCAAGCATAAGACTAAACAGAAAAAGGTTCAAAGGTTTGCCACCAGACTAGTACCCGAGCTGAGAGGTATGAGTTACGAGGAGAGACTACGGGAATTAAACCTCACTTCGTTGGAAGACAGAAGAGTTAGGGGGGACATGATCACCACATTCAAGATTCTCAAAGGACTCGACTGAGTAGATAAAGAAAGGTTATTTAACACAAGGGGCACACGCACTAAGGGACACAGGTGGAAACTTAGTGCCGAAATGAGCCATAGAGATATTAGAAAGAACGTTTTTAGTGTCAGAGTGGTTCAGAAATGGAATGCATTAGGAAGTGATGTGGTGGAGGCTGACTCCATACACAGTTTAAAGTGTAGATTGAATAGAGCCCAATAGGCTCAGAAACCTGTACAACTGTTGATTGACGGTTGAGAGGCGGGACCAAAGAGCCAGAGCTCAACCCCCGCAAGCACAATTAGGTGAGTACACACCCCATTACACTTCCACACAACCCCATTACACTACCAAACCCCCCAAATTACCACACACCCCACCACACTACCACACACCCCATCACACTACCACACAACCCTACCACACTACCACACCCCCCCAAAAACCACACTCCCAACCACACTACCACACACCCCACCATCCTACTACACACCCCACCACTACCACACACCCCATCACACTACAACACAACCCCACCACACTACCACACCCCCCAAAACAACACTCCCAACCACACTACCACACACCCCACAACACTACCACACACCCTACCACACTACCACACAACCCCACCACACTACCAAAACCCCACAACACTACCACACACACCACCACACACCCCACCTCACTACCAGAAACCCCATCACACTACCAGACATCCTCACCACACTACCCCACAACCCCACCACAATAATACAGAACCCGACAAAACTACCACACACCCCACCACACTACCACACACCCCACAACAATATTACACAACCCCATCACACTACCTTACAATCTACCACACTACCACACACCTCACCACACTACTACACATCCCACCACACTACCACACACCCCAGAACACTACACACACCCCTCCACACTGCCACACACCGCAACATACTACCAAAACCCCACCACACTACCACACCCCCCACACACAACCACACACACCACCACACTAGCACAAATCCCACCACACTACCACACATCCCATCACACTAACACACACCCCACCACGCTACCACACACCCCACCAAACTACCAAACTACCACACCTCCACCACACTACCATACCTCCACCACACTACCACTCACCCCCTCACACTACCATACACACCACCACACTACCACACACCCCACCACAATACTACAACCCCACCACACTACCATACACCCCACTACACTACCACACACCCCACAACACTACCGTACACCCCTCCACACTACCACACACCCCATAACAGTACTACACAACCTCACCACACTACCACTCAACCCACGACACTACCACACACCCAACCCCACTACCACACACCCCACCACACAACCACACACCCCACCACAATACCACACAACCCCACCACACTACCACACACCCCATCACACTACCACAAACCCCCACCACACGACAATACAATCCCACCACACTACCACACACTCCATCACACTACCACACACCCCACCACACTACCACACACCCCACCACAATACCACACACCCCACCACACTACCACACACACCATCACACTACCACACACCCCATTACACTACCACGCACACCACCAAACTACCACTTACCCCAGTACACAATCCACCACACTACACCACCCCCACCACATTAACACACTACCACACCCCCCCACACTACTACACACACCACCACACTACCACACACCCCACCACAGTACTACAACTCCACCACACTACCATACACTCCAACACACTACCACACACCCCACCTCAATAAAACTCAAACCCACCTCACTACCACACACCCCACAACACAACCACACCCCCCCCCCACAATACTACAACCCCACCACACTATCATACACCACACTACACTACCACACACCCCTCCACTCTACCGTACACCCCACCAGACAACCACACACACCAACACACTACTACACACCCCACCTCAATACAACTCAACCCCACCACACTACCACACACCCAACAACACTACCACACACACCCCACAATACTACAACCCCACCACACTATCATACTCCCCACTACACTACCACACACCCCACCACACAACCACACACACCAACACACTACCACACATCCCACCTTAATACTACTCAACCCCACCACACTACCACACACCCCACAAAACTACCACACAACTCCAAAACACTACCACACAACCACACCACAACACTACACAACTCCACCACATTACCACACACCCCATAACACTACCATACACCTCCACCACACTACCACACACCCCACCACACTACCACACACCCCACCACACTACCACACACCCCACCACACTACCACACCTCCACCACACTACCACACACCCCCTCAAACTACCACACACACCACCACACTACCACACATCAAAAGAATATCATCAGCGGCATATGCTAGACTGGCCAACATCAGAACTTCCTTTAGAAACTTGTGTAAGGAATCTTTCAGAACCCTGTATACCACTTATGTAAGACCAATCCTGGAATATGCAGCTCCAGCCTGGAGTCCATACCTAGTTAAACAAAAGACAAAGTTAGAGAAGATTCAGCGGTATGCCACCAGGCACGTCCCGGAACTGAGAGGATTGAGCTACGAGGAAAGGCTAAAGGAGCTGAACGTCACATCCCTGAAGAACAGAAGAGTAATGGGTGACATGATAACCACCTACAAAATTCTCAGGGGAATTGACAGGGTGGACAAAGACAAACTCTTCAGCACGGGTGGGACACGAACAAGGGGACACAGGTGGAAACTTAGTACCCAGATGAGCCACAGAGACGTTAGAAAGAATTTTTTCAGTGTCAGAGTAGTTAATAAATGGAAAGCACTAGGCAGTGATGTGGTGGAGGCTGACTCCATACACAGTTTCATATGTAGAAATGATAGAGCCCAGTAGGCTCAGGAATCTGTACCCCAGTTGATTGACAGTTGAGAGGCGGGAACAAAGAGCCAAAGCTCAACCCCCGCAAGCACAATTAGGTGAGTATAATAAGGTGAGTACACACCCCACCACAATAGTACAACCCCACCACTCTATCAAACACCCCACCACACTACCACACAGCCCACAACACTACCGTACACTCCACCAAACTACCACACACCCCATAACAATACTACACAATCCCACCACCGTACAACACATCCCACCACACTACCACACACCCCAACACATTATCACACACCCCACTACACAACCACACACCCCACTACACTAATACACACCCCGTCACACAAATACACACCCTACCACAATACCATACACCCCACCACACAACCACACACCCCATAACGGTGCTACACAACACCAGTACACTACCACACAACCCACCAAACTACCACACACCCTACCAAACTACCACACACCCACCACACTACCACACACTCTACCACACTACCACACACAGGCTATGGGGCCTCATAGCCTGGTGGATAGCGCGCAGGACTCGTAATTCTGTGGCGCGGGTTCGATTCCCGCACGAGGCAGAAACAAATGGGCAAAGTTTCTTTCACCCTAAGTGCCCCTGTTACCTAGCAGTAAATAGGTACGTGGGAGTTAGTCAGCTGTCACGGGTTGCTTCCTGGGGTGTGTGTGTGTGGTGTGGGGAAAAAGAAAAGTAGTTAGTAAACAGTTGATTGACAGTTGAGAGGCGGGCCGAAAGAGCAAAGCTCAACCCCCGCAAAAACACAACTAGTAAACACAACTAGTAAACACACACCCCATCAAACTACCACACAACCCACCACACTACCACACCCCCACCACACTACCACACAACTCACCACACTACCACACCTCCACCACACTACCACACACCCCCCACACTACCACAACACTACCATACTCCCCACCACAATACTACAACCCCACCACACTACCATACACCCAACCACACTACCAAACACCCCTCCACACTACCGTACACCCCACCACACTACCACACACACCAACACACTACCACACACCCCCATCTTAATACTACTCAACCCCACCACACTACAACACACCTCACAACACAACCACACACCCCACCACAATACTACAACCCCACCTCACTACCATACACACTACCACAGAACACTACCACACAACCCCACCACAATACCACACAGCCCCAGAACACTACCACACTATCACACACCCCACCACCTAACCACAAAACCCCACCACACTACCTCACACCCTAACACACTACCACACACCCCACCAGACTACCACACACACCCACTACACTACCACACACCATATCACACTACCACACAACCCACCACACTACCACACACCCCACGACACTACCACACACTCCCACCACAGTACTACAGACCCCACCACACTACCACACACCCCACCACAATATTACACAACCCCACCACACTACCACACACCCCACCACACTATCACACACCCCACCACACTACCACACACCCCACCACACTATCACACACCCCACCACACTACACACACCATATCACACTACCACACACCCCACCACACTACAACACCCCGCTCCCCACACTGCTATACACCCCACCACACTACCACACCCCACCACACTACCGTACAGCCAACCACACTACCACACACACCAACACACTACCACACACCCCACCTCATTACTACTCCACCCCACCACTCTATCACACACCCCACCACACTTCCACGCAACCCACCACACAACTACACATCCCATCACACTACCACACATCCCACCTCATTACTACTCGACCCAACCACTCTACCACACACCCACCACACTACCACACAACCCCAGAACACTACCACTCAACCCCACCACACAAGCAAAAAACCCCACCACACTACCACACACCCCACCACACTACCACAAAACCCCACAACTCTACCACACACCCCACCACACTACCACACACACCACCAGACAACCACCAACCCCCACCACACTACCACACAACCCACCACACTACCACACACCCCATCATACTACCACAAACCCCCACCACACTACCACACACCCCACCACACTACCACACTTCCACCACACTACCACACACCCCCTCAAACTACCACACACACCACCACACTACCACACACCCCAAAACATTACTGCAACCCCACCACTCTACCATACACCCCACCACACTACCACACACCCCACAACACTACTGTAGACTCCACCACACTACCACACATCCGTACCAATACTACACAACCCCGCCACCCTACCACACATCCCACCACACTACCACACACCCCACCACATTCTCACACACCCCACTACACTACCACACACCCCACCACACTTCCACACACCCCACCACATTCTCACACACCCCACTACACTACCACACACCCCACCACACTTCCACACACCCCATCACACAAACACACACCCCACCACTATACTACAACCCCACCACACTACAACACAAACCACCACACTACTACACACCCCTCTACACTACCACACACCTCACCACACTAATACACATCCCACCATACTACCACACTGTTACGGCCCTCTCGGGACGCAACGGGGTCCTTACTCTGATGTTGTTAGAGGAAGATATATGTATCCGTTCCCGAGCCAGTAGTGGCTATCAAGGGATGAGATCCGTGACGCAAGTAACTTAAAGGGAGTAGGGAAAGAAAGCTAAGAACTTAATATTATATAATGTCCGTCACCAATAAATAATATATAAAATGGTTACACAAAAGGGGGGGGGTTATTAACACTATACAAGGGGATTAATCCATAATCGTCGTCTTCTGCTGAAGACGCTGGTGCTACAACTCTCGGTGCTACACCACTTGGTGCCGAGTCCTTGGTGCTTCTTCGTGGCCTCAAGACGTGTCCTCTGAGAATGCCGAGCCTACCCTGGCCACAGGTCAGCCAAAACACAGGTCCACTGGGGGCACCGTCGTGGAGGCCGTCAACCACACGTCCAGCCGATCTGCTGGCAGGTACTGAGCCACCAAGGCTGATACGGCCACTCCACGAACGATATAAGGGGTACGCCCTAGACAGGAGTCTCGTGTGATATCACAAATCACCCTCCTGTCCTCAATACCCCAGTGGATGATCGTCTCCAACAGTCGGTCCCGGGTAAATCCTTTCACTGCCACTCCACTGGCAGGCTAACACACTACAGTGTTCTTCCGGGGGGACGACGTCACAACAGCTGCAGCAAACTTCACAGTATGGAGACTGGCTGCCTCGGGTAGACTGACTCCACCTTCAACACAGCGGTCCCAAGTCGACTCTGTAAACAGACACGGCATCAATGACTGGGACACACTAATACACCTCACTTACGGGCTCGGGCACAAACACCTGACGTATCCAGTCCATAGATGGCGCTGTCGTCGGAGCACCACCTCACCAGAGGTCAGGAGCGGCGGTGTTGAGCGCGGAACCAGACTGGAAACTGGTCCTCGAGGCCAGTACATGCTGTCCTCACCAGGTGTCGTCGTCCGTTTGGCGGGGGTTTCGGGAGCTGACCCACAGATGGCGTGGTTGTCACTGCTCCAGGCTCGGACGTTGGATCCGGGTTCGTAACACACACATACCCCAGAACACTACTGTGACGATAATCTCCTTCAAGAGATTGAGCCTGCTCTTCCCTCCACAAATACGTCGCGACAAATATATATAACTACTATGGAAGAAATGTCCAACAACGACAACAACACCAGCAAGGTTTGCCAGAGAGCAAAACGCATGCAGCCAGGGACACTTGCTCAGACTCAAACCGCCAAACTACCTGTCTTACTACCGGCTCCGCTGATTGGTCGCCGGTCTGGCTGCAACTGCACTCGCCCCCCCCCCCATACTACTTGATGTCTGGGGTCGCCACGACCTCAGACCTCAGAATATTCAGTGCTTCCACAGTTAACACTTCTCCCGGCTAGACGTTAGCGTATACTGAGAGAGGTGGTAGCTTAAAGCCAATATTCCAGCACCTTACCTTTATTTTTGTATTGCACTTCTTGTTATTTTGTCTTAACGTAACTTTTCATTGTGTTATTTAATTATTCTTATTATTTTGATTGATTGATTTTATTATACAAATTTGTTTGTCCATTTATTCATGTTTTGATTTATTTAACGTAATTAAAATTTCATTGTTAAAGTTTACTTGTGTTTTGTGTGTCTTCTCCTTACCTTACCACAGACGAAGTTCCAGTTTTTCTATTTTTTTTTTATAACTATGTGATGAGGCCATACCCCTAGCCTTAAACAGCCGAACACCAACGCGTTACCGTCACAAGTTATATGGGGGCCTGTCCTAGGAGCTTCACTCAGGTACTGGTGCCAAGTGGTAATTTATGGTAAGCGTATTTAACTTTGTTAACGTAGCTTTACTATTTTTCATATTCAATTTCATTTTTTATAAGGTGCGGTGTATTGTGCATTACGAGAGTAACATATGGTGAAGGTGAGACAACTTTGGATTACGTGGTGACTGTAGGCCTCAGTCATACTCTTAATTGGTCATCTCTCCCTCCGTGTTATTACTCGTGTTTACCATCTATGTCCCTTGAATATTTCTCATTTTGACAGATTATCATATTGGTACCCTGGTACTGTGGTCTGCCCCGGGTCAAGAGTACCCAATCTTCTGCAATCTGACTGTAGGAGGACAAAGAGGGCCATAGTTCCTCTAGCTCGAACTTTAGTTGCTGAATTGGGACCTCAGCAGCAGTTCTTGTCACCAGTTGACACCTCGCACCCCTACACGTCAGTCAGAGATGATGATACATACAACGGTAGGGAATTAGCTTACTTTTCAGAGCACAAAAGTTCGCTAATTCTGTAAGTATCATATTAAATTCAGTAGGAAAAACTTGCTTTATGTCCTATAGAGACTTGGCAAGGTATGCCTACATCCTTGGACTACCAATTTTACTTTTGAAGCATTTAACTGTTTCATTTGTTTTCGAAACTCTGTTTCATTTGTTAGTAGGATTTTCTTGCCCTTATCCTCTTACATGAGTACCGGGTACAAGATTTCCTGCGCCCTTGATTTAATTTAATCATTTAATATCTTTTACTTAACTTTAATTGTTAAAGATCTCACAGGATAGGTACCAGTTGCCACGTTGTCCTGTTTCTGACATTCACTATTGAATATTCGTGTACCTTTATTTGCTAATTTCACCATGTTTCGTCTCCAAGTTTTCCGTACAAATCCAGCAGGTGAAATAGGGACTTTAAGTCGTGCCAAGAAGACTGAATTACAAACTCTTGCACATGAGTATCAATTAGAAGTTCCCTACCAAGCCAACAAAAATGACCTACACAACCTGTTGCTGGATTACTATTTAGAGCAAGGTAAGATCGACTCTGAAACTCATGAAACTTACTATATTACAGATAAAACTGATTTGGCGACGATGAAACTCAAACTAGAGCTGGCCAAGATTGAAGAACGAACAGCTGCCATACGGAGGGAAGAACAAGAACGAGAAATCACCCTCAGAGAACGCGAAGCTGATTTGAGGAGAGACGAACAAGAACGTGAAATCGCCCTCAAGGAACGTGAGTTTGCACTACTCCGTGAACGGGAACGAGAACAGCTTGAAACCAAACAACGCGAGTTGGAGATGCAACGCGAACATGACAAGCAACAAGCGACTCTGGCTCTAGAGTGTCGTCAACGCGAAATCGCCTTGGAAACTTCGCACTTCACTCAACGCCAACAAGCTACTGCCAATCTTCCCGTCAGTTTTAATATATCACATGCAAGTATGTTAATGCCATCCTTTGTAGAAGCAGAAGTTGATGTGTTTTTCACCACCTTTGAAACCCTTGCTAATCAACTCAGTTGGCCTGTCGACCAATGGGCCACACTTCTCAGAGTCCATCTTACAGGTAGAGCTGCAGTCACACTCAGTACTTTGGCGTCTGAGAATGACTACCACACTCTGAAACAAGCAGTGTTGGACGCCTACCTACTTTCCACAGAAAGTTATAGAAGGAAATTCCGTGACCACCTGAAGGCAAGTACCACTACCTTCCTTGAGTTTGCTAACACGAAACGGAGGTATTTCATGAAATGGCTGGAAGCAGCACATGTCTCTACTTTTACAGAACTCGTCAACCTGATGCTTGTTGAAGAATTCTTGAGGCGTGTGCCGCCTCCTGTCCGCCTCTACTTAGCAGATAAAGAAGAAACCGACTACCTGAAGTGTGCTAAGTCGGCTGACACTTACAGCCTCATCCACCGGCTGACACCCGAACCATCCTCCTGTAAGAAGTCGTGGTACAGTTACGAGAAGGTGAGCCCCGATCAAGCTGGTTCACAACTGTACTGCAAGTATTGTAGACTCTATGGACATACCATAAACAAGTGTGGTAAGTCTCAATACAAGGGAATCACTGACCAACAAAAACCCAAACCAACTCCTCCTAAGTCCGGTAAGCCTGTGATGAATGTTGGTGTTGAGGTTAATGATCTTTCTCTTTTCAGTAACCACCTGTATACTGGAACTGTCTCTGCCAACGGTTCAAATCCGGAGGGACGTTTCAAATTGAAGATCTTGAGGGACACAGCGGCTCTACAATCGATCATCTTGAAGTCGGCTGTGCCCAACATCACCTACACCGGAGAAACTGTCTTCATCACTGACCTCACTGCTACCACTCCATACCCTCTCGCCAGAGTCCACCTGGATTGTCCCTACGTGAACGGGGAAGTCCAAGTCGCCGTCAGGGAAAAGCCTTTTCCCATGCCTGGAGTGCAACTTCTCCTAGGCAACGACTTGGCAGAAGATCTGCAACCGACCAACCTGATCGTCATGGACAAACCCCAGGTGTGTAACTCTGTGCCAATAAACCCTATTCTAGAGTATGTTCCAGCAGAGGTTCAAGAGAGTGATGAAGTTTCTCCTCCAGTTCTCGTGACCACCCGTGCACAAGCCGCACGTCCACAGCCAGCTGACTCTACTGCTACCGCTGTCCCTCAAGACCCTCAGAAACTCCCCCGCATCTGACCAAGTTGGAGTTCCGTAAGTTGCAGAGGGAAGATCTTACTTTAACACCATTGTTTTTCCAGGCTGAGACTCAACCCGACAGTATTCCTGGGTTCTTCCTAGAGAACGACTTGCTCTACCGCAGATATAGACCCAGTAAACTGAAGGAGGAGGACGATTGGGCCAACATCGAACAACTTGTGATTCCTACCAGCCTGCGGCCCACTATTCTACACCTGGCCCACGGAGCACTCTCCCACTACGGCTTCAACAAGACTTACAATGGGATTCGTCAAGACTACTACTGGCCAGGTATGGTAAATAACGTCAAACAGTACGTAAAACAGTGTCATACATGTCAGATGGCAGGCAAACCGAACATCTCCATTCCCAGAGCGCCACTGATTCCCATACAGGTGCCTGCGGAACCTTTCCACAGACTCATAATAGACTGTGTTGGTCCTTTACCTCGGACCAGTTCAGGTAACGCCTACATCCTAACCATCCTGTGTCCTACCACCAGATTTCCCATAGCAGTTCCAGTGAAGAACATCACGGCTGCTACGGTTATAAAACATCTATTGAAGATCTTCACTCAATACGGATTTCCCAGGGAGATTCAAAGTGACTGTGGTACCAACTTCACCAGTGATCTCTTCAAAAGGACACTGGAGGAGTTCAACATCAAACAGGTATTGTCCAGCCCCTATCATCCTGCTTCACAGGGTTCTCTTGAACGTAGTCATCAGACCATCAAAGCACTCTTGAAAAAGTTTTGTAGTGAAACCTCGAAGGATTGGGATAAGCAGATTGACCTTATAATGTGTATTTTCAGAAGTCTCCCCAATGAGTCCCTAGGAGTATCTCCTTATGAGATGCTCTACGGCCGTAAGTGCCGTACTCCCCTTAAGGCTTTCAAAGACTCTCTCAGAGATGCCACCTTCAGTGAGCATCAGAATGTGCCCCAGTTTCTTCAAAACCTTCAACACATTCTCGAGAGAGTCCACCGTTTTGCCCATGATAATCTATTGAAAGCCCAGGTGAGAATGAAGACTCATTACGACCAGACCAGCAAAGTAAGAAAGTTCAAGCCGGGAGACTTCGTCCTTGCCTATTTCCCTATCCCAGGTTCACCTTTACAAAACAGGTTTTCAGGACCCTACTGCGTCAAAGAGTGCAGGAATAATAACAACTACGTAATAGAGACTCCAGATAGGCGGCGGAAGACCCAGCTGTGCCACGTCAACCTCCTGAAGCAATATAATGGTACTCCTCCCACTGTCCTGACTAACTATTCCACCTTCACAGAACCCTACATCCACAGTGAGACCATCCCAGCTTCTCCTCCCGAAAGCACTGACAAGGAGTCAGCGCTTTCTAATTCCGAAATCCTTAATGATCTTCCCAAATGCTTTCAGGATAATAATCGTGCTCCTTTGCCCTATTCTAATTCCACTCTCACCTCGTCAGATAAGCCCTTCATCCTCCATGTCGACGCCAGTGGTACCGACGTTGGTGGTGTCGTGATGCAGCAACGAGGCGAGAAGAATACACCTGTCAGCGACTACTGCTACAAGGAACTACGGAACAATTGGCAAGGAGCTACTCTTCCTCATCCTGAAGCTTCAGCACTTCACTCCACACCTGAAAAGTGCTCGGTCCACCATCAATACGGACCACACCACCCTACACCTCCTGCAGCACGCCCACTTCTCATCTCAACGTCTTCTACTATGGGCTTGCTAACTGCAGAAATTCAACCTGGAGACACGCTATACCAAGAGTCTGACAACATCTTAGCCCATGATCTCTCCAGAGTTTATGAAGTAGAAGCGACTCCATCCATTACTCCACCACATAACGACGTACTTCTTCCAGAACCGCAGGCTTCGGGGGAGAGTTGTGACGATAATCTCCTTCAAGAGATTGAGCCTGCTCTTCCCTCCACAAATACGTCGCGACAAATATATATAACTACTATGGAAGAAATGTCCAACAACGACAACAACACTAGCAAGGTTTGCCAGAGAGCAAAACGCATGCAGCCAGGGACACTTGCTCAGACTCAAACCGCCAAACTACCTGTTGATCGCTACCGGCTCCGCTGATTGGTCGCCGGCCTGGCTGCAACTGCACTCGCCCCCCCCCCATACTACTTGATGTCTGGGGTCGCCACGACCTCAGACCTCAGAATATTCAGTGCTTCCACAGTTAACACTTCTCCCGGCTAGACGTTAGCGTATACTGAGAGAGGTGGTAGCTTAAAGCCAATATTCCAGCACCTTACCTTTATTTTTGTATTGCACTTCTTGTTATTTTGTCTTAACGTAAGTTTTCATTGTGTCATTTAATTATTCTTATTATTTTGATTGATTGATTTTATTATACAAATTTGTTTGTCCATTTATTCATGTTTTGATTTATTTAACGTAATTAAAATTTAATTGTTAAAGTTTACTTGTGTTTTGTGTGTCTTCTCCTTACCTTACCACAGACGAAGTTCCAGTTTTTCTATTTTTTTTTATAACAATGTGATGAGGCCATACCCCTAGCCTTAAACAGCCGAACACCAACGCGTTACCGTCACAACTACTCACACCCTTCCACACTACCACACACCCCACCTCACTACCACAAACCCCACCACACTACTACACATCCCCACACACTACCACACACAAAACCACACTACCATACACCCCTCCACAATATTACACAACCCCACAACACTACCACACAAGCCCACCACAGTAATACACAACCCGACAAAACCTACACACACCCCAACACACTACCACACACCCCACAACAATATTACACAACCCCACCACACTACCTTACACCCCACCACACTACCACACACCTCACCACTCTACTACACATCCCACTACACTACCACACACCCCAGAACACTACACACACCGCTCCACACTACCACACACCCCAACACACTGCCAAAACCCCACCACACTACCACACCCCCCCCACACTACCACACACACCACCACACTAGCACAAATCCCACCACACTACCAAACATCCCATCACACTACCACACACCCCACCACGCTACCACACACCTCACCAAACTACCAAAACCCCACCACACTACCACACCACCTCCCATACAACCACACACCCCACCTCACTAGAACATATCCCACCACACTACCACACACCCCATCACAATACCACACACCCCACCACACTACCACACACCCCACCACACTTCCAAACTACCACACCTCCACCACACTACCATACCTCCACCACACTACCACTCACCCCCTCACACTACCATACACACCACCACACTACCACACACCCCACCGCAATACTACAACCCCACGACACTACCAAACACCCCACAACACTACCGTACACCCCTCCACACTACCACACACCCCATAACAGTACTACACAACCCCACCACACTACCACTCAACCCATCACAATACCACACACACCACCTAACTACCACACACCCCACCACACAACCCACCACACTACCACACCCCCACGACACTACCACACTACCACACCCCCCCATACTACCACACACCCAACCACACTACCACTCACCCAACCTCACTACCGCACACCCCACCACACTACCACACACCCCCCATACTACCACACATCCCACCACAGTACTACAACTCCACCACACTACCATACACCCCCCACACTACCACAACACTACCATACTCCCCACCACAATACTACAACCCCACCACACTACCATACACCCAACCACACTACCAAACACCCCTCCACACTACCGTACACCCCACCACACTTCCACACGCACCAACACACTACCACACACCCCACCTCAATACAACTCAACCCCACCACACTACCACACATACCTACATACGAACGGCATTCAGAAACTTGTGTAAAGAATCATTCAGAACTTTGTATACCACATATGTCAGGCTAATCCTGGAGTATGCAGCCATAGCATGGAGTCCATATCTAGTCAAGGATAAGACTAAACTGGAAAAGGTTCAAAGATTTGCCACCAGACTAGTACCCGAGCTGAGAGGTATGAGTTACGAGGAGAGACTACGGGAATTAAACCTCACTTCGCTGGAAGACAGAAGAGTTAGGGGGGGACATGATCACCACATTCAAGATTCTCAAGGGAATTGATAGGGTAGATAAAGAAAGGCTATTTAACACAAGGGGCACACGCACAAGGTGACACAGGTGGAAACTGAGCGCCCAAATGAGCCACAGAGATATTAGAAAGAACTTTTTTAGTGTCAAAGTGGTTGACAAATGGAGTACATTAGGAAGTGATGTGGTGGAGGCTGACTCCATACACAGTTTCAAGTGTAGATATGATAGCGCCCAATAGGCTCACGAATCTGTACACCTGTTGATTGACGGTTGAGAGGCGGGACCAAAGAGCCAGAGCTCAACCCCCGCAAGCACAACTAGATGAGTACACACCCAACAACACTACCACACACCCCTCCACACTACCGTACACCCCATCACACAACCACACACAACAACACACTACCACACACCCCATAAAACTACCACACACCCCACAACAATACCACACAACCCCAGAAAACTACCACACAACCACACTACAATACTACACAACTCCACCACATTACCACACACCCCATAACACTACCACACACCTCCACCACACTACCACACACCCCACCACACTACCACACACCCCACCACACTACCACACTACCACACACCCCCCTCAAACTACCACACACACCACCACACATCAAAAGAATATCATCAGCGGCATATGCTAGACTGACCAACATAAGAACTTCCTTTAGAAACTTGTGTAAGGAATCTTTCAGAACCCTGTATACCACTTATGTAAGACCAATCATGGAGTGTGCAGCTCCAGCCTGGAGTCCATACCTAGTTAAACAAAAGACAAAGTTAGAGAAGATTCAGCGGTATGCCACCAGGCTCGTCCCGGAACTGAGACGGTTGAGCTACGAGGAAAGGCTAAAGGAGCTGAACCTCACATCCCTGGAAAACAGAAGAGTAAGGGGTGACATGAAAACCACCTACAAAATTCTCAGGGGAATTGACAGGGTGGACAAAGACAAACTCTTCAGCACAGGTGGGACATAAACAAGGGGACATAGGTGGAAACGTAGTACCGAAATGAGCTACAGAAACGTTAGAAAGAATTTTTTTCAGTATCAGTGTAGTTAATAAATGTAATACATTAGGAAGTGATTTGGTGGAGGCTGACTCCATACACAGTTTCAAATGTAGATATGATACAGCCCAGTAGGCTCAGAAATCTCTGCACCAGTTCATTGACAGTTGAGAGGTGGGACCAATCGCCATAGCTCAACCCCCGCAAGCACAATTAGGTGAGTACAATTAGGTGAGTACACACCCCACTACAATACTACAACCCCACCACTCTATCATACACCACACCACACTACCACACACCCCACAGCAATACCGTACACTCCACCACACTACCACACACCCTATAACAATACTACACAACCCCACCACCGAACAACACATCCCACCACACTACCACACTCACCAACACATTATCACACACCCCACAACACAACCACACACCCCACCACACTACCACACACCCCAACACATTACCACACACCCCACCACACAACCACACACCCCACCACACTAACACACTCCCCATCACACAAACACACCCCACCACACTACCATACACCCCACCACACACCCCACACCACTACCATACACCCCACCACACTACCACACACCCCATAACTGTGCTACACAACCCCACCACACTACCACACAACCCACCAAACTACCACACACCCCACCAAACTACCACACACCTCCACCACACTACCACACACCCCACCACACTACCACACACCCCATCAAACTACCACACACCCCACCACACTACCACACACCCTACCACACTACCATACAACTCACCCCACTTCCACACTTTCCCACACTACCACACACACCACAACACTACCATACTCCCCACCACAATACTACACTCCCCACCACAATACTACAACCCCACCACACTTCCATACACCCAACCACACTATCAAACACCCCTCCACACTATCGTACACCCCACCACACTACCACACACACACCAACAGACTACCACACACCCCACCTTAATACTACTCAACCCCACCACACTACCACACACCCCACCACAATACTACAACCCCACCTCACTACCATACACCCCACCACACTACCACACAACCCCAGAACACTACCACACAACCCCACCACAATACCACACAACCACAGAACACTAACACACAACCACACCACAATACTACACAACTCCACCACACTACCACACACTACATAACACTACCACACACCTCACCACACTACCACACACCCCACAACAATATTACACAACCCCACCACACTACCTTACACTCCACCACTTTACCACACACCTCACCACACTACTACACATCCCACCAAACTACCACACACCCCAGAACACTACACACACCCCTCCACACTTCCACACACCCCAACACACTGCCAAAACCCCACCACACTACCCCCCCTCCACACTACCACACACACCACAACACTAGCACAAATCCCACCACACATCCCATCACACTACCACACACCCCACCACGCTACCACACACCTCACCACACTACCAAAACCCCACCACACTACCACACCCCCTCCCACACTACCACACACCCCACCTCATTAGCACATATCCCACCACACTACCACACACCCCATCACACTACCTCACACCCCACCACACTACCACACACCCCACCACACTACCAAACTACCACACCTCCACCACACTACCATACCTCCACCACACTACCACTCACCCCCTCACACTACCATACACACCACCACACTACCACACACGCCACCACACTACCACACACCCCACAACACTACCTTACACCCCTCCACACTACCACACACCCCGTAACATTACTACACAACCCCACCACACTACCACTCAACCCACCACACTACCACACACCCAACCACACTACCACACACCCAACCACACTACCACACACCCAACCACACTACCACACACCTCACCACACTACCTAGTGTTTAATTTAAAATTAGTGTTTCTAATATATGTGAACGATCTTCCAGAGGGTATATACTCATTCCTCTCGATGTTTGCTGATGATGCAAAAATTATGAGAAGAATCAAGACGGATGAAGATAGACAGAGACTACAGGATGACCTGGATAAACTTGAGGAATGGTCTAGAAAATGGCTGCTAAAGTTCAACTCGGGAAAGTGTTAGGTGATGAAATTAGGCGAAGGGAGCAGGAGGCTGAACACAAGGTATCATCTGGGAGGGGAAATCCTGCAAGAGTCAAATAGAGAGAAGGATCTGGGGGTTGATATCACACCGAACCTGTCCCCAGAGGCCCACATCAAATGAATATCATCAGCGGCATATGCTAGACTGGCCAACATAAGAACTGCCTTCAGAAACTTGTGTAAGGAATCTTTCAGAACCCTGTATACCACTTATGTAAGACCAATCCTGGAGTATGCAGCTCCAGCCTGGAGTCCATACCTAGTTAAACACAAGACAAAGTTAGAGAAGATTCAGCGGAATGCCACCAGGCTCGTCCCGGAACTGAGAGGATTGAGCTACGAGGAAAGGCTAAAGGAGCTAAACCTCACATCCTTGGAAAACAGAAGAGTAAGGGGAGACATGATAACCACCTTCAAAATTCTCAGGGGAATTGACAGGGTGGACAAAGACAAACTCTTCAGCACGGGTGGGACACGAACAAGGGGACACAGGTGGAAACTTAGTACCCAGATAAGCCACAGAGACGTTAGAAAGAATTTTTTCATTGTCAGAGTAGTTAATAAATGGAATGCACTAGGAAGTGATGTGGTGGAGGCTGACTCCATACACAGTTTCAAATGTAGATATGATAGAGCCCAGTAGGCTCAGGAATCTGTACACCAGTTGATTGACAGTTGAGAGGCGGGACCAAAGAGCCAAAGCTCAACCCCCGCAAGCACAATTAGGTGAGTACAATTAGGTGAGTAAACACCCCACCACACTACCACACACCCCATCACACTACCACACACACTACCAAACTACCACACACCCCACCACACAACCCACCACACTACCACACCCCCACCACCTTACTACACTACCACACTCCCCCCACACTACCACACACACCACCACACTACCACACATCCCACCACAGTACTACAACTCCACCACAATACCAGCAACTCCACCAGCAATGTGGCACCGGGAGCCAATGAAAACCTCCCGTGGCAAAAGTGACGTCACGAAGGAAGGGGGTCCGGGCAGCGCGCCGCGTTGGCCCCATCAGTCAGACACGACACGTCAAGGAGGTTGGACGTGCGACGATTGGTCCTGTCAGTTTGACAGTTGTTTCCCGCTCCCGTGGAATTTACGCGTCACCTGAAGTCTGCCAGTACTCTGTGAGGTCTTCCTTAGTTCATGTGTTGAACCAGATAGGGAATCGACGGTTATTGAGCAACAAGTGCTCCAGGACAGGTACTGTGCAAGATGAAGTGAAGTCTGTGCAGTGACGTAGGCGACGTCTGAGGCAGTTCACCCATTCGTGACGGCGTAGTGGCTGACCAGAGCCACTGGGTAGCAGAGGAAGAAGAGGACTAGTTGGGAATCCGGACGACTGCAGCCGAGAAGTAGGCGGGCAGCTGTAGCTGGGAGAAGTCGACGGCCAGGAGACCGACTCCAACCCAACAAGAAGTCGAGGAGGAGCACGGACCTGCAGGGAAGAAGGCACGGAGAGGACGCGCTAACGGTGGGACAGCGAGTGGGTTCCTGGAGGACACGACTACGTGTGTGTGGGGGCATTCCCGACACGAGGACCAGGAGCTACAACTCAACTCTCATCGGAGGATAGGTGGAAGTAGGTGTTTCTAGTTTCCCTCCCAATTCCCCTTTAGTCAGCTATATTATTCTGCTATATTATTTAGCCTGAGGATTTTGTATGTCGTGAGCAAGGCTCACCAATGTCACAGTAAGGCACCAGTGTGCAGAATAGTACTCTCAAGAGTACACACGATACTTATATATATTATTATTGGTGTGTACAGGCACCCGGAATAAGTGAGGAATTTAATGTGTTGAGAATGTCTTTCATGAGACTTTGATGTGAACATATAGTGAGAAATTATATATAATATCATGCCAGTATTTGGAAGTTAGGCTATGTGCCCAGTAACTATTTATTTACCATTTATTGATGTCTGATTTATCTATATTATATATGTCTATGTATTGCATTGAATAACCATTTGCGAGTGCAGTGATTTATTGTGTTATCGCCCACGAAAGGAAGTACTGAGAACTCCAGTGTTAAATACTTCATAAGATATCATTGAAATGAAGGGCAGTGTATAAAACCATTACAGTGAATTATTGTCGCATTTATTATAGAAACGATTGTTTGAGCCCAAGTACAGTGTAGCGAAATAATACGTGCTATTGTTGCAAATATCGAGTGTGCAAACTTCTAGTGATCTTTGAGAACTGAAAGAAACAGCGCGCGTGCCGCTAGAGAAACAAGCAATAAACTTTCGCGCGGAAAGGGGGGCGCTCAGCTGTTCGTGACATTGAAGAGAGGGGGAGTGTTGCCACCGTAGTGAGTGCATAATATACGTGGGAACGACCGACTCCCGTCTGGATCAGCTGATTATTGATTGATATGACCTTGTGACATCTTTGAATGAATTTTAAGTAAAGTACAAAATACTTTTGTGTTTATATCATCCCCTTCATTTATCTTGTGGCTATATTATACTTGAAAGCAAAGAGTGATAAAAGTAAGTACCTGCCTAATATCCTGATCTATTGAGTGTGACCTTGCCAAGGATACCACAAATTCAACCAGTCCACTGACGTGTTACTGGACACCGAAAACACCAGTTGGCGACCTTGTGGTTAATAGTAAAGCCCTATTGTTGGGGCGGGCACATAACAGTTAAGTGAACGAGTTGTGTTCCCACTCCTTCTCAATCACAGGCCGGTTGGGATTGACTGGGATACTCTCCTGGCGTGCAGTGGCGCCGAGAGGATTAGAGTGAAGACCCGCAGGGCTACGGTGAGTGACGTTGAGCGTAACGGTTGCTCACCCAGAGTAAGAGAGTAAGAGGTAAACCCCAACATTGGCGACCTTGCCAGGATTAGTGCTGATTACGGTTGCTCACCGGTAAACCCCAACATTGGCGACCTTGCCAGGATATCGATCGAAATAAAGGTTGCAGTGGTATTAGAGATCAGGTGCAGGTTATCACTCATAGCACAAGATCGAGGATGATAAAGTAACAAGGTTTATTGACACTAGAGATGAACAGGTGCTGGAGGAGTGCACCAAGGCACAGTTACAGGCAATAGCAGACCATTTTGAAATAAAGCTGAGATCTGCCAGAGTGGGAGAAAGAAGACTGGAGATAATGGCACAGCTCAGGGCATGAGACGAAGCTTTGGGGGAGGAACAGCCCCAAACACCTGCTAGTGTGGGAGAACACCTGAGTATTGGTGGAAGCAGGCGGGGATCCAGCGGCAGCAGGCACAGCGTTAAGCTGGAAATAATGAAGTTGCAGCTGAAAGCACAACTGAAGCGAGAAGAGCGAGAAGTACAGCGGCGCAAAGAAGAGCGAGAAGCACAGCAGCGCAAAGAAGAGCAAGAAGCACAGCTGCGCAAAGAAGAGCGAGAAGCAGAAGCACAACTGAAGCGTGAGGAGCGAGAAGCGCAGCTGAAGCGTGAGGAGCGAGAAGCACAGCTACGCAGGGAAGAACAAGAGCGAGAAGCACAGCTACGCAGGGAAGAACACGAGCGAGAAGCTAGGATGAGACAGCAGGAGATAGAAGCCAACAAGGAGGTAGAGCTGAAGCGAGCTGAACTAGGACTAGGTGTACCTGCTCCGCCGCAACAGGAAGACCGACGAGTGAGGGAACGAGATCTGCCGGTCTTTGTGCCTAATGAAGCCGAAAGTTTCTTCGACCACTTCGAAAGAGTTGCAGCTTTGAAGAGGTGGCCGATGGCGGAGTGGGCGGAGCTGGTTCAAGGGAGGCTCACAGGTGAAGCTCGTGAAGCCTACACTATGCTCGACTTCCAGGAATGCACCAACTACGATGCAGTAAAACGAGCTGTGCTCCATTCCTTCAAGCTTACGCCGGAATGTTACAGGAAGAGGTTCAGGGAATGTACCCGTTCACCAGGGAAGTCTTATGCGGAGACGGCGAGGGACATGGAGAGAAAGTTCCTTAAGTGGCTGGACTCAGAAGGAGCGAGGTCGGTTGAAGAGGTCAAGGAGCTAATGGTCATGGAAAAGTTTATGTCCGTGCTCTCTCCTGAGATCAGGGTGAGAGTAAAGGAGGCGGACATAAAGGACCTGAGGGCCGCAGCCGACAGAGCCGACATGTTAGAAGAAGCATTACGCCCACGCCGAGAGGGACAGCACCGACCACCCGTATACTCCGGAAGCAATAGGAATTATAGGAGGACGGATAGATGGAGGACAGGAGCGGGTTCCCCCAAGTCCCACCTCTCAAATTGGGACACCCGAGGATCAAAAGGTGCTGTAGAGCCGATAAAGAAGAACCAAGCGGAGAGCTCAGGAGCTGTTGCTGCGACAAAGGAGTCGACAAATGGTGCGAGAAAGACACAGGGAGCGACGGCTTCTGGAGGCAGTGCTAAGGCGAGCGGTGGCGGATGGTCTCCGACGAGGGTCCGCTGCTACAACTGCGGAATATTCGGACACGTCGCGTGGGAATGCAGACGCCCTAAGCAGCGGGGGCACGTTGCTTTAGTGAGGTTCGAGGACCAGAGGGCCGAGAGAGTGCGGGATGAACCCGTGCTGAATGGGGAGAAGAGAGTTCACCCATTCGTGTGTCAGGGAACCGTAAGGATGGGGGATGCAGACCCCATCCCAGTGAAGATACTAAGAGACACTGGGGCCGATTTTACCCTGGTGAGTGAAACCCTGTTCCCCGAGGGTTACGAGAGTACCAGTGTGGGGGTGGCGAGTGTGACCACTGTGGGAGGCCCAGTGAGGATGCCCCTACACCAGGTAACTTTGAATTCCGATTATGGCTGCCAGACCCTTGTGGTGGGGGTCTGTACATCAATGCCCAAGATGGAGGCACAGGTCATCTTGGGAAACGACGCATGTGGAGGATATGTCCTCCCGAATCTCGTGAAAGGCGAGGAGTGCCTAGAGCAATAAAAGGAAACAGGCGGAGAGTTGAACGCCTGTGGGGACGAGAAGGGAATCGCCCCGGTGGCGTTCCCAGTTTGTGCTGTGATGCCGAGACAGCGCGAGGAACAAGGAGGTTCTGGATCTGATGGGGCTGAGGAGACGTCCGACAGCCTGGGAATAGATCACCTCTTTATAGGACCCGGAGAACGAGCGGAGGGCGAAGGCAGCCCGAATGGTGAGTTGTAGGTGACCCTCACCAGTTCTCTAGGGGTAGACCGCACTCGTCTTGGAGAGTTGCAGCAGATGGAGTTCCCCGAATTGATTAGTGAGGCCAAAGGAGGACGTGTTGGTCCTGAGAAGGCTACCCATTTTTACATCCAAGACGGCATGCTGATGAGACAGTGGAGACCTGTAAGGATGGAGGCCGGAGAAGAGTCTCTAGGTACGAGGCACCAGGTAGTGTTGCCGGCCCAGTGCAGAGCGGCCGTGTTGGACCTATCGCGCTCCGTGGACTCTGCAGGTCACCTGGGGGTGACCAAGACGCTGCGAAGGATCAGGGATTATTTCTACTGGCCAGGTATGGACGCCGAGGTGAGGCGCTATTGCAAGACGTGCTTACCGTGCCAGAGGGCCGGGAAGAGCCAATCCGCGATACCGAAGGCCCCATTGATCCCTGTTCCAGCGTTTGGGCCTCCATTCGAGCGTCTGTTAGTTGACGGGGTAGGTCCTTTGCCAAGGACGAAGCGAGGGAATACCTACCTGCTGACGATAATGTGTGCGTCCACCAGATTTCCAGAAGGCGTCCCGATGCGACGTTTGACGTCGAAAGGAGTAGCCGGCCAACTACAACGATTTTTCTCTTGGGTGGGGATGCCCAGAGAGATTCAGACAGACTGCGGAAGTATATTTCAGTCTAAGTGGTTCCGACAGACAGTGACAGGTTGGGGAGTGACTCAGATTCGGTCGTCGCCCTACCGACCGCAGTCGCATGGGGCGATCGAAAGATTTCATTCCACTTTGAAGACCGTTCTGAGAGTATTCTGCGCAGAACACGGGGCTGAGTGGGATGAGGCTGTATACCCCGCGTTATTTGCCATACGTAACGCGGTGGTAGAATCATTAGGATTCTCACCTTTTCAGCTAGTGTATGGACACGAGGTGCGAAGTCCTCTGTCCATGCTGAGGAAACAATGGACACCGGGAGCGACCGTGGGAACGGTGAATGAATATGTCCAGAAGTTCAAAGAACGTCTCACTCTAGCGAAGGAACTAGCAGGGAAACACCTGAAGGAGGCGCAGCGTAAGATGTCGGAGTGGTACGACAAGAGAGCTACGCAGAGGGATTTCCAGGTCGGGTTCCAAGTGATGGTTTTGCTGCCAGGTAAAGGTAGGGTGACCAGGTCGCGGTTCGAGGGACCATACCAGGTGCTGGGGCGGTTGGGTCCAGTGTCGTACGAGATTGGGAAGCCGGACAGACCCCGAAAGAAACAGGTGTGTCACTTAGACCGCCTGAAACCTTTCTTCACTTTGGAAGGAGGAGCTGCCAGGCAGGACGGAACGATGACCCGAGAACCCCAGCAGAAGACGGTTCTGTGCGTACAGGTGGACCAAGAACTCCCGGAGGAGGAAGGAAAGTGGTCCAGGGCGGACGGCACCCGTCTCACCAACACTGAAAGTCTGGCGAAGATCAAGGACAAGCTACTACATCTGGAAGGGCAACAGAGAGCGGACCTGACGAACCTACTGAGAGAGAATGCCTCCCTCTTTACCGACGTGCCCCGACGACACAAGAGTGTGACGCACGAGGTAGAGGTGAGGGACGCCAGGCCCATCAAGCAGAGCGCGTATAGGGTGAGCCCGGAGAAGCGAGAGCTGATGAGAAAGGAGGTGGAGTACCTCCTTGAGAACGACCTTGCGGAGCCCAGTAAAAGTGAGTGGAGTTCCCCATGCTTGTTGGTGAGGAAAAGCGACGGAACCTACCGCTTTTGTACAGATTACAGGAGGGTGAACTCCATCACAGTGGCTGATTCTCACCCCATGCCAAGAGTGAGCGATTGCATTGACCAGGTGGGCAGTGCACGGTACGTATCCAAGGTCGATCTGCTCAAGAGGTACTACCAGATCTCTTTGACTCCTGAGGCCAGGAAGATATCAGCTTTCGCAACTCCTGACGGGCTGTACCAGTATAAGGTGTTGCCTTTTGGAATGAAAAACAGCGGCAGCTGCTTCCAGCGTATGATGAATGAATTGCTAAGGGGTGCCGCAGGCTGCACAGTTTACATCGATGACATCGTCGTGTACGCCGACGATTGGAAGACGCATCTGGAGAGACTCAGAGAATTGTTCAGAAGGCTAGAGGAGGCTAACTTGACTGTAAATTTGGCCAAGAGCGAGTTTGGGAAAGCTCACTTAGAGTACCTTGGTTTTGTCATTGGCCAAGGTGAAGTCACCCCTGTTGATCACAAAGTAACAGCCATTAAGGAATACCCCGTGCCCAGAACGCGTAAAGAGTTGCTAAGGTACCTCGGGATGATAGGGTACTATCGTGGGTTCTGCAGGAATTTCTCCACGGTAGCGCATCCCCTAACCGAGCTACTCTCCAAGAATGTACGATGGAGATGGGGAGAGGCCTGCCAAGAGTCTTTTGAAAAGACCAAGAAATTGTTGACGGAGGCCCCGGTATTAATATCTCCAGATTTTTCAGCCGGATTCATACTGTACGTAGACGCCAGCGACGTTGGAATAGGGGCCATGTTGGCTCAAGAAAGGAGTGAAATACATAGGCCAGTAGCGTTCTACTCGAAGAAGTTTGTAAAATACCAGCGGGCCTATAGCACCGTTGAGAAGGAGGCATTGGCGCTAGTTATGGCCCTGAAGCACTTTGATGTGTACGTGGGAGGAGGGGCGAGACCTGTTCTGGCATTCACAGATCACAACCCTCTCACATTTTATACAAGATGAAGAATTCCAACCAACGTCTGATGAGGTGGGCGTTGTTACTGCAAGAATACCGGCTGGAAATCAAGCACATCAAGGGGAAGGACAACGTAGTAGCAGACGCCCTATCCCGTATACACTAACCAGACATGACTCTTATTTTAAGGGGAGGGGTTTGTGACGGTGTTCCCCCCCTTATATTTCTCCCACGCCTGCAGTAAGAGTCATGTCCACTTTACCCAAGCGTTCTCTACGTCGCAGGCATCAATTTGATATATATGGGAGAGTGGAGTGTTCTCGGAGAGCCGAGAAACTTGTGAAACAATAATATTTTGGCCTGTGGTTTAGGCCCTTTAGGAAGCCAAGATGGCGCTGGCTCTCCTGTTTCCCCGCCAAAACGGTGTGACGTCAGTGACACCGGATTGGTCACCGACAGCAATGTGGCACCGGGAGCCAATGAAAACCTCCCGTGGCAAAAGTGACGTCACGAAGGAAGGGGGTCCGGGCAGCGCGCCGCGTTGGCGCCATCAGTCAGACACGACACGTCAAGGAGGTTGGATGTGCGACGATTGGTCCTGTCAGTTTGACAGTTGTTTCCCGCTCCCGTGGAATTTACGCGTCACCTGAAGTCTGCCAGTACTCTGTGAGGTCTTCCTTAGTTCATGTGTTGAACCAGAGAGGGAATCGACGGTTATTGAGCAACAAGTGCTCCAGGACAGGTACTGTGCAAGAAGAAGTGAAGTCTGTGCAGTGACGTAGGCGACGTCTGAGGCAGTTCACCCATTCGTGACGGCGTAGTGGCTGACCAGAGCCACTGGGTAGCAGAGGAAGAAGAGGACTAGCTGGGAATCCGGACGACTGCAGCCGAGAAGTAGGCGGGCAGCCGTAGCTGGGAGAAGTCGACGGCCAGGAGACCGACTCCAACCCAACAAGAAGTCGAGGAGGAGCACGGACCTGCAGGGAAGAAGGCACGGAGACGACGCGCTAACGGTGGGACAGCGAGTGGGTTCCTGGAGGACACGACTACGTGTGTGTGGGGGCGTTCCCGACACGAGGACCAGGAGCTACAACTCAACTCTCATCGGAGGATAGGTGGAAGTAGGTGTTTCTAGTTTTCCTCCCAATTCCCCTTTAGTCAGCTATATTATTCTGCTATATTATTTAGCCTGAGGATTTTGTATGTCGTGAGCAAGGCTCACCAATGTCACAGTAAGGTACCATTGTGCAGAATAGTACTATCAAGAGTACTCACGATACTTATATATATTATTATTGGTGTGTACAGGCACCCGGAATAAGTGAGGAATTTAATGTGTTGAGAATGTCTTTCATGAGACTTTGATGTGAACATATAGTGAGAAATTATATATAATATCATGCCAGTATTTGGAAGTTAGGCTATGTGCCCAGTAACTATTTATTTACCATTTATTGATGTCTGATTTATCTATATTATATATGTCTATGTTCGTGCATTGAATAACCATTTGCGAGTGCAGTGATTTATTGTGTTATCGCCCACGAAAGGAAGTACTGAGAACTCCAGTGTTAAATACTTCATAAGATATCATTGAAATGAAGGGCAGTGTATAAAACCATTACAGTGAATTATTGTCGCATTTATTATAGAAACGATTGTTTGAGCCCAAGTACAGTGTAGCGAAATAATACGTGCAATTGTTGCAAATATCGAGTGTGCGAACTTCTAGTGATCTTTGAGAACTTAAAGAAACAGCGCGCGTGCTGCTAGAGAAACAAGCAATAAACTTTTGCGCGGAAAGGGGGGGCGCTCAGCTGATCGTGACATTGACGAGAGGGGGAGTGTTGCCACCGTAGTGAGTGCATAATATACGTGGGAACGACCGACTCCCGCCTGGATCAGCTGATTATTGATTGATATGACCTTGTGACATCTTTGAATGAATTTTAAGTAAAGTACAAAATACTTTTGTGTTTATATCATCCCCTCCATTTATCTTGTGGCTATATTATACTTGAAAGCAAAGAGTGATAAAAGTAAGTACCTGCCTGATATCCTGATCTATTGAGTGTGACCTTGCCAAGGATACCACAAATTCATCCAGTCCACTGACGTGTTACTGGACACCGAAAACACCAGTTGGCGACCTTGTGGTTAATAGTAAAGCCCTATTGTTGGGGCGGGCACATAACAGTTAAGTGAACAAGTTGTGTTCCCACTCCTTCTCAATCAGAGGCCGGTTGGGATTGACTGGTATACTCTCCTGGCGTGCAGTGGCGCCAAGAGGATTAGAGTGAAGACCCGCAGGGCTACGGTGAGTGACGTTGAGCGTAACGGTTGCTCACCCAGAGTAAGAGGTAAACCCCAACAATATATATATATATATATATATATATATATATATATATATATATATATATATATATATATATATATATATATATATATATATATATATATATATATGTTTCATTGAATATGACCGCATATTCTGTATTTATTATTTTCTGGTTTAGGGCTTCTATCCCTCTAACTATTTTCTTAGCATCAGGGCTTAATTGAAATAGGAGTTCTCCAAAACTCATTTTCGTACTTTTAAGGTGAAGAAAAGAAGTGATTTACTAGAGTGTATTACACTTATTTATATAATTTGCACGACGTTTCGAACCTCCATGGTTCATTCTCAAGTAAACAGATCTTACAATACTAGTTGATTTTATACCCGCACTGGGTCAGGTGATAATACAATGAAGGTGAAAACATGGGGGGATACATAAGGGATAAATGTGAGGTGAAACATAGAGGCTGCAGAAGGCTTATTGGCCCATACGAGGCATCTCCTATCTAAACAAAGATTAATCCAGTGTAATTGGCCTGTTATGTTGGACATTGTCTTCTGTGTTGGCATCGATATGTTCTTGTCTTGTCCTTACTCTCATGGTGGGTAGAGTAAATAGTTCCGTGATTTGGGTGTTCATGGTAGGTCGCTCTATTCTTATGTGAATTGCCTCAAGAATTTGTAATCTTCTTGCATCTTGGGTTTTGTCTATTATGCAAGTATTCTTGTTCAACATTTCTCTTGTTAGAGTAATGTCATGGGCTTGTCTCATGTGATTCCTAGGGGCACCAGATTGAAGATGGCATGTCAAACGCCTCGTCAGCTTGTCGACGTCATACCTATGTACTTACATTGAAGGTTACATCCTTCGTGGGGGCAAGTGTACATGTATACAACGCTTGACTGCTGTAGAGGGTTCTCCGTCGGCTTCGGGCTGTTTTTGATAAGGAGTTCGGAAGTCTTCTTGGTTTTGTAGAATATTATCAGGTTTATGTTTTGGTTAGGGGTAGTGCTTTTTACTCCTTTACGGATTATTTCTTTCATTATTCTTTTCTCTTTTATATGTTCACTGTGCATGGTTGATTTGTAATATAATTTTATTGGGGGTGTTGTGGTTTCTGTTCTAGGTTCTGAATTATACCAACGGTCCAAGTGTCTTCTTATAGCAGCGTTTATTTCTGCGTTGCAATATCCGTTGTTCACCAATACCTGAGTTACTCTTTCAAACTCTCTACTCACGTTGCTCCATTCAGAGCAGTGGGTAAGCGCTCGACGAATATAAGCATTGAGAACACTGGCTTTGTATCTTTGGGGGCACTCACTTCTACCGTTCAGGCATAATCCTATCTTGGTGGGCTTGGTATATACGTTGGTGCTTAAAGAGGTTCCTGTTTTTGTTATTAGTACATCCAGGAATGGCAGACTGTTATTTTCACTATTTTCATGTGTAAATCGGAGTACTGACTCTCTCTCTAGGTGTCTTTTTAGGTCAATTAGTTCATCTGAGTCTTTTACTATTACGAATATGTCATCTACATAACGGCAGTATACAGTTGGTTTTTGTCTGCTACTGAAGACCCTGTCTTCGATGGTTCCCATATAAAAATTAGCAAATAAAACTCCTAAGGGGGAGCCCATTGCTACTCCGTCTATTTGTAAATACATGTCTCCTTGTGGACTGATGAAAGGGGCTTCCTTTGTACATGCTTCGAGAAGACTTTTCAAGTGTGGCTCAGGTATGTCTAATTTGGGGGTGCTCTCGTCTCTGTATACTCTGTCCAGTATCATTCCTATGGTTGTGTCGACTGGGACGTTGGTAAATAGGGATTCAACGTCCAGGGAAGCGATGATTCCATCGGGCTGGGTAGATTTGATCAATTCTAGGAAATCTGCTGATGATTGTAGACTAAACTTACTTGGAGTGTATGAAGTTAGGAGTTCATTGAGTTTCTTTGCCAGGTGAGAAGTTGGGGTTGGTATTTGGCTGATTATAGGGCGTAGTGGGTTACCTGGTTTATGCGTCTTAACATTGGCGTAGGCATATCCTAAGCCATAGTCGCCTTGAAGTTTATTGAAATGCACACTACCTTTCTTTGCGTTGATTGCTGTAATTGTTTTGTTTATTTTCCGCTTAAGGTCTTCTACGGGGTTCCTCGTGATTCGTTGAAATTTGGAGTCGTCACTAAGGATGTCGCTAATTTTGTTCATGTATTCATGGGTAGGAATCAATACATATGCTGCTGTTTTGTCGGCTTTTCTTATTGTTACGTCTTTCAGATTTTTTAATTGTTTCGCTGCTTCTTTGAGTCGTGGGGTTAAGATTGTAGATGAATATGTTCCTCGTTTTTTCCCTGCTTCTGCAAGTAGTTCAGCTTGAAGTGTGTCAGTGGTGATGACTTTTTTGTTGTCTTCTATCTTCCGAACTCCTTATCAAAAACAGCCCGAAGCCGACGGAGAACCCTCTACAGCAGTCAAGCGTTGTATACATGTACACTTGCCCCCACGAAGGATGTAACCTTCAATGTAAGTACATAGGTATGACGTCGACCAAGCTGACGAGGCGTTTGACATGCCATCTTCAATCTGGTGCCTCTAGGAATCACATGAGACAAGCCCATGACATTACTCTAACAAGAGAAATGTTGAACAAGAATACTTGCATAATAGACAAAACCCAAGATGCAAGAAGATTACAAATTCTAGAGGCAATTCACATAAGAATAGAGCGACCTACCATGAACACCCAAATCACGGAACTATTTACTCTACCCACCATGAGAGTAAGGACAAGACAAGAATATATCGATGCCAACACAGAAGACAATGTCCAACACCTCACATTTATCCCTTATGTATCCCCCCATGTTTTCACCTTCATTGTATTATCACCTGACCCAGTGCGGGTATAAAATCAACTAGTATTGTAAGATCTGTTCACTTGAGAATGAACCATGGAGGTTCGAAACGTCGTGCAAATTATATAAATAAGTGTAATACACTCTATAGTAAATCACTTCTTTTCTTCACCTTAAAAGTACGAAAATGAGTTTTGGAGAACTCCTATTTCAATTAAGCCCTGATGCTAAGAAAATAGAGGGATAGAAGCCCTAAACCAGAAAATAATAAATACAGAATATGCGGTCATATTCAATGAAACATGTTTGAAAGAAAACCTGCTGCCAGTATACACCAATATATATATATATATATATATTATATATATATATATATATATATATATATATATATATATATATATATATATATATATATATATATATATATTATATATATATATATATATATATATTATATATATATATATATATATATATATATATATATATATATATATATATATATATATATATAAATATATATATATATATATATATTGGTGTATACTGGCAGCAGGTTTTCTTTCAAACATGTTTCATTGAATATGACCGCATATTCTGTATTTATTATTTTCTGGTTTAGGGCTTCTATTAATACATCTTCTACATATTCTACATATTAATATATCTTCTACATATTAATACATCTTCAGAAGGAGTGATTTTACAGATCGAGTGATGGGTATAAATAGGCAGGAGAGAGTTGTGAGGTGAGGTACAATACTTGGACAATGCAGACGGCCCATTGGCCCATCAGATGCAGCCAATGGGCCCATCTGATGTAGCCCAATGGCCCATCTGATACAGCAAACATACAAGCATAATACATAGGTAATTATAGCATAAAATGGTAAATATATACAATGAATTAGTGAGACAAATGTTTTCCAATGATCCTACTTAAATCGCCCTTTAGCTGATCTATTAGTCCCTATTAGGTAAATATATACAATGAATTAGTGAGACAAATGTTTTCCAATGATCCTACTTAAATCGCCCTTTAGCTGATCTATTAGTCCCTCGATTGTTTTAAATGTGGGTTGGAAAAGTATAAGAGTGGGATTGGGTGGTTATAAATAGGTGCTGCCTTTGATGGACCAATAGGCCGTCTGCAGTTACATTTGTTCTTATGCTCTTATGTAAGTAATTTTCTTCTTCATATACATAGTGAATTATGTAGCAAAATATATGTAATGTGTTGCACTGCAGTATAATTATTATTTTGAGTGCATATTTCTTTTGAATAATGTTACAATAAATGTTGAACATTTATTGTTTCTTAGGCATTCTGGGGAACTTGACACCATTAGTACTACATATTGTATCATAAAATAAAAATTTTCTATTTTGTTACACCATACTTGAGGTTTGGTGTGTGATATGAATGTTAAATAATGTTTGGATGCATAAGTGTGATTCTTACCATTATTATCTGCAACGATGACGTCTGCTCCAGCGTCGAGGAGGACCTTCACAGTGTTGTCGTGACCACCTTCGGCTGCCCAGCGCAGGGCTGTCATGCCTGTCAAGATACCACAATTGTTATTATTCATTAACCATAACGATTCTAGAGGTTTCTGTAAAGTGTTGAAATAAACCGTCCTTGACGAACAACTTTTATACTATTGAAAGGAAATACCAACTTTAAATATTATGCAAATCGATTTTCCATTCCAAATTTAACAGAGGATAACTGTGTTAAAAATAATCAGAATAGATCACCATTAAAGATATCTAACATCTTACCAATCCTTATTTGATAATTTATTGCTTGTAACCAGAGCGCTAGTGGTGGTATTATTATGTAAATCAATTACCTACTTTATTTTAAAATTGCAATATATTCATAATTTGAAAAATTTACATAAAAAAGGGCAGTACATTAGTCATATAACAACAAGTAGATACTTTCATTACCAGGATCGGGAACTTAACTGGTAACAACTATTAAAATCATTTCAATGCTGGCAATACTAAACAGATGTATAAAAATCTAAATACTAAAGTAAATTTTTGACATAAATTGAGTGACAGTTATCTAAAAATTGTAAAGATTATATATTGTAAAGATAATATGTATTTTATAAAAATAAGGTGATGAGACAATGTGTCATAGAACTATTATAAAATAATCATACCATGACATTGAATATATTAGCACAGCCTCAGTTTTTAACATTTAACACATTCTAGGGCAATGCTGCCTCAAAATCACCCCAAATGCACAGCTCAAATAGCCTCGGTCTAACTAAAGTTGGACTAAAAATGCCTGCAGTAATCCATCTCTCTGTGACATTATATCTTTAATCATTACATATATCCAGCAGGGGGTCTCCCAGAATGAAGGTATTCAGAACCCTACAATAGATGAATTTACAAGGGTGAGCCGTTAGCTCCAGCCTTGTAAAATGACCATTATAAGTGTCCTATGCCATAAAGACTCGGCAATACAATGTTGGTAATACTAGTCAGTGGAAAGAAAAAACATTGTTGCCATTATTTATCAAAAGTATTATTGGAATCTAAAAGTTGCTATATGACGAAACTTGATGGAGGAAAGATAAACATTGGTGCCATCATCAGTTAACAAAGATTAAGGTTATCTTTGATAAAGATACCTAAACCTAAACACCAACATTCGTAAATTCGCAATGTTAGCTATTTGTACGAACAAAAAGATGTTATCTTGGCCAATTAATATTACTGTAATTTATGATATCCTACTTTACACTAGTTGACATCTAATCATACTGACTTGAGAGGAGAGCAATATTTTGTTACCATCATCAGTTAGACAAGATGACTGCTGAGGATATCATTCATCAACCAAGTTGATATATGATCACACAAGCTTGAAGTAGGGAAAACAAGGAATTGACAATGTTAGTTAAACATGTGTTGACTACGTACTCATAACATCATTACATAGTTCTTGAATCTCACCATTGTTGGCTGACCATTATATATGAAGACAAAAAAGGAGAGTGTCACTATTCTCAGTAACATATGACGTAAATATTTTCTACACAACATAAGTCACTGTACTAACCTGCAACTAGACCATTAAGGTGTTACTATTGTTGCACTATCATTTAAATAGATAAATGAAACTCCAGAAGACCTATTGTCCTTTTTTATTCATTCTAGCTGTACCTCGCCTCGCATTGCTGTGGCTCAGCAACACATGTGTGTTGCTGAGACACAGCAACATTCCCGTCCCCCAATCCCCCCCACCATTTCCCACTTCCCATCCCCCTCGTCCTCCCTACCACAACCCTCTTCCCCATCGCCTCGTCCTACCTAACATTCCCCACTCCACTGTCCCCTCGTCCTCCCCCACTATCTCTCCTGTCTCCTCGTCCTCCCCACAATTCCCCACTTCCTTGTCCGATGCATTCCCATATGATCTGTTCCCATCAGAAAATTGGGATCATCAAATTATCTGTTGTTCCCATCAGCGAAAAATAAGAAGAGCAGTTAAAAAAACGAAATGAAAAAATTCAAAAATAAACTATACTCATGAAATGAACGGTATGATAAACAACACAACTCAATTCAAAGGCAATGTCACACAAAATAATTAAATAAAAATCAAAATAAATCGAAATCTATGAAAATTCATTTTATCAATGAAATCGGAAACATAGAAAAGGAATCGTAGCATATTTAGTATAGGGTGTGGTGCAGATTGCGCTGTTTAAAAAACAAACAAATTTTTTCTCCTGTGACAGGTGTAGCATCTATGTAGTAGGTATATAAAATCGCGCATATTCCAATGGAACATTGTGTCAAAATTTTAAAGCAATCGGTGAAGAACTTTCGGAGATCACAGCTTGTGTTGCTCTTAGGTTCAACAGATGGCGCTGTTTTTTTTTAATATGTTTTTACCTGACACAGGTTTGGCTTCTATATATTAAGTATATAAAAACACGCTCCTATTCGTATGCAACGTTGTGTCAAAATTTAAAAGCAATCAGTAAAAGGGTTTCGAAGATTTCCCTCACATGAAAAACATAAAAAAAACTGTTTTTCAAAAAAACATGTTTTTTTCTCGTCACAAAAGTGACATCTATATAATATGTATATAAAAACCCACTCGGATGCGAATGGAACGTTGTGTGAAAATTTCAAAGCAATCGGTGAAGAACTTTCGAAGATTAGCGATTTTGAATAAACGAACATTTCCATTTTTATTTATATTCTTTCTGTACCTGGCCACGCGTTGCTATGGCTCGGCCACGCATGGGCGTTACTGAGCCACAGCAACCTTCCCCTGTCTTCTAGTCCTTCCCAACATTCCCCCCTTCCCAGTCCCCTCGTCCTCCCCACCATTCCCCCCTCCCCTGTCCCCTCGTTCTTCCTACCATTCCTCACTCCCTCGTCCCTTTTTCCTCCCCCTTCATCCTCTACTCCAGCATCCCCTCGTCTTCCTAACCATTCCCTACTCCACCATCCCCTCGTCTTCCTAACCATTCCCTACTCCTCCGTCCTCTCGTCCTCCCTACCATTACATCCCCCACCCCCCTCCCCTCGTTCTCAATACCATTCCCCTCTTCCCCCTTCCCCTCGTCTTCCCCACTATCTCCCAGTCTCCTGTCATCTCAACCATTATCCATTCCCCCTCGTCCCCACCATCTTCAACTCCCCTGTGCCCTCTTCCTCCCCACCATTCCCCACTCCCTCGTCTGATGATCAATTGATCTGATGTTCCCATCAGAAAATTGGGAACATCAAAAGATCTGGGGCTAAATTCACAAAGAAGTTAGGCAAACACTTGCGAACCTGTACAGCTCTTCTCAATCTTTGGCAGCTTTGTTTACAATTATTAAACAGTTAATGAGCTCCAAAGCACCCGGAGGCTGTTTATAGCAATAACAACAGTTGATTGACAAGTTTTCATGCGTGTAAACTGTATAATAAATGCAACTAAAGCCATCAAAGATTGAGGAACGATGTACACTTTCGTAAGTACTTGCACAACTGCTTCGTGAATCTGGCCCCAGACGTCCCCATCACTGAAATATACGAAAAAAAATAAAAAAAACGAAATGAAAAATAATAAAAAAATAGAAAAATAAACTATACTCAAGAAATGATCAGTATGGTTAACAAGAAAGCTCAATTCCAACGCAATGTCACACAAAATAATTAAATCAAAATTACAATAAATCGAAATTTTAAGAAAATTGCATTTATCAATGCAATCAGAAACATTGAAATGGAATCATTACATATTAAACATAGCATGTTTTGATCTTATGTGTAACAGATGGTGCTGTTTTTCAAAAACGCATGTTTTTACCTGTCACAGGTGTGGCATCTATATAGTAGGTATATGAAAAGACGTGCCTATTCGAATGCAACATTGTGTCAAAATTTCAAAGCAATCAGTGAAGATCACACACAGAGATTACACTAACGTGATGCATCAAATGAAAAAATCCACAAGGGCTGTGACGAGGATTCGAACCTGCGTCCGGGAGCATCCCAGACGCTGCCTTAATCGACTGAGCTACGACAGGGTTAAGGGTTGAAAGCGAAGTTCTACTGAACTTACTGGATCCCGTTGCCTCTCCGAGGCACAAACCAGGCTTTTGCACCCTTCCCCCCCCCCTGCACCCGAGCTATGTCTATTTGCCGTTCTCCCTCTTCGCCATTAAATCATCACACACAGAGATCACACTAACGTGATGCATCAAATGAACAAATCCACAAGGGCCGTGACGAGGATTCGAACCTGCGTCCGGGAGCATCCAAGACACTGCCTTAATCGACTGAGCTACGACAGGGTTAAGGGTTGAAATCGAAGTTCTACTGCAAAGGGCCAATAGGCCCTTTGCAGTTACATGCATTCTTCTCTTTAATTTACCCAAAATTATACCCATTGTTTCGTGTTCCGTCTTGTGTTGAAAATTTGTTTTCACCTCATCGAAAACTGTTGTATCGTATCACCTCACCCAAATGCAGGTATATAACATGAAAGCAGTTTAAAATTATAGCATAGTAGAACTCTGTTTAGTGTTTGCAGGTTATAGTTCTGTGTGTGTAAACAAAAAAGTCTTTGAAAATGTAATAAGTTATTACGAAAGACGTTCAAGTGTCTCGTCAGACTAGAAATAAAAATGAATTTTGGAGATTTGAATTTTCAATTACCATCGACAGTGAAAAGAAACATAAGAAATATTGAGAAAATTTGTGTTATAATTATTAATCTTACTTCTTCGGTCATATTTAATAATATATGTTTACAAGAAAGACTGCTACCAAAATATATATATATATATATATATATATATATATATATATATATATATATATATATATATATATATATATATATATATATATATATATATATATATATATATATATATATATATTCGACTATCTATCGATAGATACAGCGATAGCAGGCGGCTTGACGTCTGCGAGGCACTACACATCAAGAAGTCAACAGCCAATTAATGCACAACTATATTCTACCCACTTCAAGACTCCGCTCCAATATAGAAGCATCAAGAAATATGGGCCAATAAAAATAGGCCTTCTGCAGTTACCTACCTTTAATACCCATTGTTTCGTGTTCTGTCTTGTGTAAAAAGTTTATTTTCACCTCATTCAAAACTATTGTAACATGTCACCTCACCCAAATGTAGGTATAAAAAACTCGAAGATGTTTAAGCTCTATTCAGATAAAGTTGTGTGTGTGTGTAAACTAAAGTCTTTGAAAATGTAATAAGTTTTACGAAACTCGCTCAAGTGTCGCATCAGACTAGAAATAAAAATGAATTTTGGAGAATTGATTTTTGAATTACCACCAACAGTGAAAAAAAATGTACGAAAGATCGAGAAAATTCGTGTTAGAATTATTAATCTTACTTTTTTGGTCATATATAATAATATATGTCTTCAGGAAAGACTGCTACCAAAATATACTAATATATATATATATATATATATATATATATATATATATATATATATATATATATATATATATATATATATATATATATATATATATATATATATATATATATATATATTAAATATGACTGAAAAAATAAGATTAATAATTCTAACACGAATTTTCTCGATCTTTCTTAAGTTTCTTTTCAGTGTTGATGGTAATTCAAAGATCAATTCTCCAAAATTCATTTTTATTTCCAGTCTGACGCGACACTTGAGCGCGTTTCGTAAAACTTATTACATTTTCAAAGACTTTAGTTTACACATACACAACTGAATAGAACTTACACATCTCCGATTTGTTTACATCTACATTTGAGTGAGGTGGATGGGGTGAGGTGGTATTTAATAGGGTATTAATTTCATCAACGCAAGACAGAACACGAAACAATGGGTATTGAATGGAAGTGATTGTATAAAGCCTATTGGTCCATATTCTATATTGGCTATATTGGCTTCTATATTGGAGCGGAGTCTTGAGGTGGGTAGAATATAGTTGTGCATTAATTGGCTGTTGATTGCTGATGTTGACTTTTTAATGTGTAGTGCCTTGCAAACGTCAAGCTGCCTGCTATCGCTGTATCTATCGATGATTTCTGTGTTGTTTACTAGGATTTCTCTGGCGATGGTTTGGTTGTGGGAAGAGATTATATGTTCCTTAATGGAGCCCTGTTGCTTATGCATCGTTAAACGCCTAGAAAGAGATGTTGTTGTCTTGCCTATTGTTATGGCCCTCTCGGGTCGCAACTGGGTTCTTTCTCTGATGTTAGTAGATTTTGGGTATCCGGCCCCAAGCTAGTAGTGGCTTTCAAGGGGTGTGCTCTGTAACGCAAGCAAATTAAAGGGGAAGGGAGACAAAGGCAAAAACTTAATAATATAATTATCACCATCACCATAAATAATATATATTTTATCACACGGGGGAGGTATAAACACTATTATATACAATCTGGTCTTCCTCTGAAGACGCGAAGTGTTCCACGGTGCTCAACGATGCGTAGCTCTTGGTCCTCTTGTGGCCTCACGATGAATCCTTCGATTTTCTCGAGTCTACCCTGGCCACAGGCCAGCCAAATCACAGCTCCACTGAGGGCACCGTCGTGGAGGCCATAAACCACAAATCCAGCCTGTAGCTGGCAGGTTCCAATCAGTTTCCGCTGGTTAGGACACTCCACGACCGATACTAGGGTAGCGAGCCCTAGGCAGGAGCCTCGTGTGATCCCACAGATCACTCTCCTTGCCACAACACCCCAGTGGTTAGTCTTCTCCACTAGTCAGCCCCGGGTACGACAAATCCTCAACTGCCACGTCACAGGCAGGCTAACACAACAGTGTTCATCCGGGGAGGGGGGGGGGTGACTCACAACTTCTGCAGCTAACACTTGGAGATTCTATGGCTGCCTTGGGTAGACTGATCCACCTTCCATTACAGCAGTCCCAGGTCGACTCTGTAACTAGACACATCATCAGTACTAATGACACTCTAGGGCACCTCACTCACAGGCTTAGACACAAACGTCCACCTATCCGCTCCATAGATGGCGTTGCTGTCCAAGCGTCACCTCACAAGAGGTCAGCAGCGGCTGTGTTATGAGCTGATCAGGACGGGAAACTAGCCCTTGTGGCCAGTATATCTCGTCCTCACTAGATGCCGCCGTCCATTTGGAGGGGGTTTCGGGAGCTGGCCCACAGATGGCGCGGTCGTCACTGCTCCATGCTCGGACGCTGGGCTCGGGTCCGTAACACCTATATACTGAGTTTTTTGGAGCTTACAGTCCCCAAGAGGGTATTTGAAGGCATAGACGACGTTGGTCTCTTTCAAAGCGTTCTGCTTTGTGTCTGGAGAGTTTCTCATGAGTAGGCTGGCCGTTTTTCTGGTTTTATAGTAAATCGTCAGTTGTATCCTCTGACTTTTGTCTGTAGGGATAAAGTTTCTATTAACAATATCTTTCAGGACCCTTTCCTCTGTTTTATGAGCTGTGGAAAAGAAGTTCCTGTAAAATAGTCTAATAGGGGGCATAGGTGTTGTGTTAGTTGTCTCTTCAGAGGTTGCATGGCGTTTCACTTTCCTTCTTATGATGTCTCCGACGAAACCATTGGAGAAGCCGTTGATAACTAGGACCTGCCTTACCCTACAGAGTTCTTCGTCGACTTGCTTCCATTCTGAGCTGTGGCTGAGAGCACGGTCGACATATGCATTAACAACACTCCTCTTGTACCTGTCTGGGCAGTCGCTGTTGGCATCTAGGCTCATTCCTATGTTCGTTTCCTTGGTGTAGACTGCAGTGTGGAAACCTCCGCTCTTTTCCATGACTGTTACATCTAGAAAGGGTAGCTTCCCATCCTTTTCCATCTCGTAAGTGAAACGCAGCACGAAACTCTGCTCAAATGCCTCCTTCAGCTCCTGCAGATGTCTGACATCAGGTACCTGTGTAAAAATGTCGCCAACATACCTGCAGTATATGGCCGGTTTCAAGTTCATGTCGACTAAGACTTTTTGCTCGATGGTACCATGTAGAAGTTTGCAAACAGGACACCTAGGGGAGAACCCATGGCGACCCCATCTACTTGCTTATACATGTGCCCATCCGGGCTCAAGAAGGGTGCCTCTTTAGTACAAGCTTGGAGTAGTTTCCTTAGAATAGTTTCGGGTAAGTCAAAAGGAGTACAGGCTGGATCACGATACACTCTGTCGGCTATCATACCGATTGTCTCGTCCACAGGTACGTTGGTAAACAGCGATTCTACGTCCAACGAGGCTCTTATCCCTGTGGCCCGTGTGCCCCGCAGTAAGTCAACAAATTCTTTTGGAGACTTCAGGCTGAAGGCGCAAGGAACATAAGGAGTCAGCAGGCCGTTGAGTCGCTTCGCCAGTCTGTACGTGGGTGTGGGTATCTGGCTAATGATTGGCCGAAGTGGGTTTCCAGGCTTGTGCGTCTTGACATTTCCATACGCATATCCAGGTTTATATTCCCCAATGATCTTTGGCAGGTGGAGTCCGGATTTCTTGGCTTCACAGTTTCGATCAGTTTGTTGACCTTTGCTTTTAATTCGGCTGTAGTGTCCTTCGTTACCCTTTGGAACTTAGTTTGGTCAGAGAGTATGATGTTCATTTTCGCCAGATATTCGTCTTTTTTAAGAATGACATATATTGGCGACTTGTCACCTCTCCTGACAACTATCTCCTTGTTCTCACGAAGGCTTTTAGCTGCCACTTTAAGCTCGGGGGACAGTATGGTGCTTCTGTAGTTGCCTCGATTCTTTCCTCCTTCTGCAATAAGTTGTGCTTGTAAGGTATCTTTGGTAGTGACCTTCTTTTGTGTCTCGAGGTCGAATATGTCGTCCAACAGAATTTCCAACTCTACATATATATATATATATATATATATATATATATATATATATATATATATATATATATATATATATATATATATATATATATATATATATATATATATATATATATATATATATATATATATATATATATATATATATTGTGACGATAATCTCTTTCAAGAGAGATTGAGCCTGCTCTTCTCTACATCAAGTTATGTATATTATACAACAAAAAGATGCTACCTTCAAGATACCTCTACCAGTAGCACAAAACGTTTTGACCAGGAGGCAAACGTACCCAAGACTCCCCCCTACTCTCACTCCATCCATGCCGGCTCCATCATCAACTAGCAAACTAACATTCCCAGATTGCCTGCTTCTGATTGGTGACTCGCCAACTGCACACCTGCACCTCTGCACCTCAGCGCCCTCTACAAGTTGATGTCTGGGCTTGAACCAGCCATTGCAGTCGGAATATCCTTGTGCTCTCAAGCCGTGAACAACTAACTGATATACGCTGTCTATCAGCTGGATGTTTCTCAGCTAGCACTAATATTCTCAGCACCTGATTATTTTTCACCTTTAACTTTATATTGTTGTAGAGTAACGTCATCCCTATTCTTCATTTATGTTATTTTTTTTACTTGTTTGTTTGCACTGTACATAGCCTAGGGATTGTCTTTGTTTATAATTTGTTTTTCTATATTAATTAAAGTTTCATTGTTCATACTATGTGTATTGCGTGTCTTCCCTTACTTTACCACAGATAAACAGGCAAGCAGTCTATCTTTTTTTTGTAAGTGTGATTAGGCATTGACACCAGCCATTAGGAGGACTGCCGAACATTTACACTCCTACACTTTCCTGTCACATTTAATGGGGGCCTGTCCGGGAGCCTCACTCAGGTACTAGTGTTGTAATCCACAAGTTAGTAGGAATTATTAGCTAGAGAATCATTACTACAACACTTAACGAATGATGATTGGAAGTACATGTTAAGTAGACAGACTATGGATCACATTTCTAAGAAAGGTCAATGGATTAAGACCGAAGCTGTTTAGCCAAATTAATAATTCCTGGAAAGAGGAATTATTCTTCGTCAGGCTTCTAGGAACAAGATTACCGCTTCTAGGGATAAGGTTAATTGGATTATACCTTCCTTGAGAGGCGGGGTGAAATGGTTGAGGTAGATGGCTGACTGGAGTCAGTCTGATGGTGGGAGTTGAACTGGCAAGTCCTCCTTGGTCTCCGTTTGTGGCAGCAGCGAAGTGCAGCAGACAGCTATGCGAGAGCCTGTTGTGATCTTAGTGACCAAGTTAAGTCTGCAGTATGTGAGTATTGAATGAAAGACTAACCGGGTGTGGAGCGTTGTAGTAATCATTCCGTATTAGGGACTTAGGCGGAAGTTACGAGTGTGGGTGGTGATTGCGGAGGTCAAGTGGTCTATGGGTATTGGAAGTGTATTGACCTAATAGAGTATGTTAATATGTTATTATTTGTCAGAATCTATTCTTTGTAATTAAATGACAAAACCCGACAGCCTTTAAATACCTTCCATCTGTCCTCTCATAGTGTTCCTGGTTTGGTTGGTGAGGGAATGTTAGGGAATTGGTAGACGACATATTTGGTGGCAGCGCAAACAGGTTTTGGAACACTTTGAGGGATAAAGGGAGTGTGTTACTGGTTTAGTTGGTGAGGGAATGTTCGGGAAATGGTAGACGTCGGGTTGTGTAGGGAATGGTGGTTACTAGACGGAGGAAAGAAGGGTCAAGTGAGACCAGGTCAGAGGGGTTAGTTAATTAAAGGGACTAGGCCATTGTGGGGCACATGTGTGGTTTATTTCTTTCCAGATTCCCGCAACGAGAGACGGCTAAGATGCAAGTGTGGATCACTTAAGCAGCGAGATCCAAAACAAGTGCACGGCTCGTATTGCGAATTATACAGAGTGGCGAGGGAAACTAGCGCAGGTGAATGTAGGCCAGCGTGGGCCAGGTGCGGCTAGGTGCGGGCCAAACGGTGTGCGGGCCAAGCGATGGGTGGGCCAAGCGAGCCGCACCTTGGAGCTTGTTTTATATCGTCGGTATGGTGGCAATAGTGAGAAACCGTTGCTAAGGTGAAATTAAGCGTGAAATCTATGTAATTTAAAGTTAATTAAATTTCATGTAACGTGTAAATCGAATATTTTAAGGATAATGAAATATTACCTAAAGTACTGTGCGGGTGCCGGCGTTGTCAGGTGTAGATACAGAAAATAGGCGCAGTGAATTATGGACGCCTTGGCATAGCGAGCGACGCATAATTTGACGTCTGGGGTTTGATGTCTCGTGTACCCTGGAGAGGGTCATTGAGATTTTTTTGTGGGTGCAGGTAGCATTATGGAGAGTGTTACCTGGGACACGAGGAGCGTGTCCCGTCGGTGGGGGTGTGTGGCGTCCAGAGGTGGCGACACAGTGTGTACTGGCATTTGGACGCCAAGTGTAGTGCATGATTGTATATTGGCGGAAGGACGAGGGTGAGTAGTGTAATGCATGTGTAGTGGCGTATTAGACGCCAGCGTAATGACTAGTTTACTGTAGTGTAATGTGCATGTTTTGACTGTTGATATTATGGATGTAGTATAGTGCATGACATTGTTGGCATTGTAGCGCCAAGGTGTAGCATGTGTAGCATAACTGGTGGTTGTAACACCGGGTGTAGCATGTGTAGCATAACTGGTGGTTGTAACACCGGGTGTATTGTAGACATTAGCGTTGAAGTATGTTAACGCAGGTGGTAGTGTGTGGCGGGTGGCCTATACACAAGACATTATACCTGACGAGTGTGGGTCAGGTAATTAATGGATTACTAGAGAAAAGGGACGCCGTGTGTGTTGCATTTGGTTACTTATTGGTGGTGATGTCTCGTGGTGTTTTGGGGACACCGCGCGTGGTGAGGGCGTTGGAGACGCCGTGTGTGGTGTTGAAGGTGTTGGGAACGCCGTGTGTGGTGTTGAAGGTGTTGGGGACGCCGGGTGTTGTGGTGATGGCGTTGAGGACGCCGGGTTTTGTGTTGATGGCGTTGGGGACACAACTGGGTGGTGTAGTGTGGTGGCGTTTGGACGCCTGGTATGGAGTGTGGTGTTTTGGAGTATATGGTGGCGCAGGGGCGCCAGGTAGTGGTCGGTAAGGTGAGTATTGGCGTAGCAAGGTCGGTGCGTTAGGACGCAGGAAGTGGTTGTAGGGTTGTGTGGCGTTATATTGAGGTCATCAGTGGTTGGGATGACCAGAGGTGATGGTGTGTCGGAGTGGGTAAGTTGTATGGATAAGACGCAATGTGGATAATTGCCGAGTTGGTGGCTGCAGTAGGCGAGCCAAGTCGATATATCTAGCAAGACTCATAAAAAAAAATGATTAATTTCATTAAAATTTTCATTAATTAAGTCGGAGTGGATAAGTCTTATGGATAAGATTACAATGTAGAATTTCAAAATTTCAGGTGTTGGTGGTTGCAGTGGACGAGCCAAGTAGATATACTAATTTCCTCATTAATTAAGTTATTCCAGGAATCTCGCTAGAGGCGAGCCAGTGGCAGCATGATGCTTTAGTGACGTTAGTTGTGAAATTATTTTAATGAGGTATTTATTGAAATAATGTATGTGCATGTATATACTGTATATTACTTCATCGGCACCATTACTGAGTGTTAGGCTTGAGTAGGTCCCCGGGATGATGTCATTAAGCTTCAGGTAGAGTAGAAGGGAAGCTATGAGGCTACACTCAGTAATTATAGAAAAAAAAGGGGGAAGAAGTGAAGCCAACGTGACGTTATAGGCGAAATTCGCCCCCTGACATCAAAGCAGGGATAAGAACCAGCTGCAATGGTTTTGCAGCTGCGCTCAGGCTATATACGGGGAGAGAGTAAGGAGCCGAGGGGGTTATGTAATAATGGGATCGAGCCAGGGGGCTCTGAGGGAATATTTTGCAGGTACAGCGGTCGGGAAGGTGTGGATAAAGGTGGACACACTCTGGGCAGATGGGCCTAGAGTAATGTTCTACAGTTGTGGTGAGCACAGCAAGGAAGGATGACCAGAGAGCTGTGCGGTATCTACAGCGTTCTGGGATTGGTGCCCTGGAACGAGACGGCTTCATAGACCCGAGGGGACATGACCCTGGGGTAGGAATCTCCGTTGCTCTGGAGGCCAGGATCACGTTAGCTCAGAGCAACGATGGGACATTGACAACATTCACCAGGCTGGACAGCCTGGGTTTTGTATGGGTCATGGAGGATCTATGACCTAGCAACCATGGGACACGAAGACAAGAGAAGTGATGCTGCCAATTGTGGAGGAGGCCAGTGAAACATTGTGTGATCATTGCAAGCCCTTATGCCAACAGTACAGGGCAAGATGTTAAATTATTAATAACTTGTTACTAAGGATGAAGAACCTTAGATATATATGTGTTGTGTATATATTAATGACTAGTGTCATTTCTGGTTAAGTGCCAGCATTCTGGTCCATGTAATTTTATGCTTATGTTTGTATGTAATTATATGTCAGCAGTTTAGGTATATGTGCATTGTTGGAGATGGGAAAAAATATTACAGACTATTTTACCTATGCTATGATGTGAATATAATGTATATGTGGGAGAAGTGATGTGAATATAATGTATATGTGGGAGAAGTGTTGTGAGTCATGTTGGGGAAAATTTTAATTTATTTCATCATGTGTATGATGAACTTATTGGATGATTTTTTAGTTGAACATATATGTTGGGTGCATCCCCCAGGTCCTTACACTAATGGAACCATTGCAATGATGCATATGGGGACATATGCATGTTTAAGGAGGGGAGTGGTGTTGTAATCCACAAGTTAGGAATTATTAGCTAGAGGATCATTACTACAACACTTAACGAATGATGATTGGAAGTACATGTTAAGTAGACAGACTATGGATCACATATCTAAGAAAGGTCAATGGATTAAGACCGAAGCTGTTTAGCCAAATTAATAATTCCTGGAAAGAGGAATTATTCTTCGTCAGGCTTCTAGGAACAAGATTACCGCTTCTAGGGATAAGGTTAATTAGATTATACCTTCTTTGAGAGGCGGGGTGAAATGGTTGAGATAGATGGCTGACTGGAGTCAGTCTGATGGTGGGAGTTGAACTGGCAAGTCCTCCGAGGTCTCCGTTTGTGGCAGCAGCGAAGTGTAGCAGACAGCTATGCGAGAGCCTGTTGTGATTTTAGTGACCAAGTTAAGTCTGCAGTATGTTAGTATTGAATGAAAGACTAACCGGGTGTGGAGCGTTGTAGTAATCATTCCGTATTAGGGACTTAGGCGGAAGATACGAGTGTGGGTGGTGATCGCGGAGGTCAAGTGGTCTATGGGTATTGGAAGTGTATTGACCTAATAGAGTATGTTAATATGTTATTATTTGTCAGAGTCTATTCTTTGTAATTAAATGACAAAACCCGACGGCCTTTAAATACCTTCCATATGTTCACTCATTGTGTTCCAGTACAAACCTAGTGGTACGCCTCAAGGGTCTGGTGTGTGTAGGAGTACACGGTGGTTGCTGAGGCAAGGGGTTATGTGTTGTGTAATCGCTGTGTTCAGAATGAACCAGAACATCAATTTATGGTAAGCGTACTTGGCTTTGATACAGTTGCTTTTCAATATTGTTATTACTTTTAATATTTATATGGTGCTGTGTGCATTGTGCATCCCGAGAATAGCATATTGTGAGAGTTGGATAACTTTGGATTACGTGGTGACTGGAGGCATCAGTCATTCTCTTAATTGGTCATCCCTCCCTCCGTGTTATTACTCGTGTTTTCCACCTTTTGTCCCTAGGATATTTCTCAATCTCAGACAGATCATCATTTTGGGTACCCTGGTACTTTGGTTTGTCTTCAGGTCAAAGCACCCAATCTGTTGGAAATTTCCAACACTAATACAATACTATTGTATTATTATAAACTAGTATTAACATATACTAATTACTGTACTAACTAAAATTACTAACAGTAGTGTTCACATGAACTAATAATCATATCTGTATAAGAATACTGGAATTCTTATGAAACCAAGCACCAGTATTGCGTCAGATTCTACCTAGTTAAACACATTTATATCCAGTGTGTTAGAGAATTGAATGTGATTCTCTAAAATCATCAGTATTCCGGGTGATAATAATTTACGGATAACACAACTCCCAAATAATTCCAAATCGAGAGTTTTTAGTTACAATTGTTATCAAGTAATAAATTTACCATCATGCGTGAATGCCATGGAGAAAACTAAAATCTCCATTTCTTGCTTGCTACCATAAGACGAGAAAGTAATAATATTTGACTCCCTAGAATTACAACCCAGTCTTTATTAAAGCATTTTAGCCACAACTGCACGAAACAATATTATTCGTGATAAATAATTTCTGTGGCGAATGCGGGACGCGAGCGGGAAGGGAGACGCCATTGTGATTTGTGGCTTGAGGAGGACAAGACACCTGACGGCGGCGTGAAGTCACGTGTTGTGGAATTGAGCAACAAGTTTTGGTGTCAGAGTCTGGGACACGTTACGGTGAAGTTGTCAGCAAGATTTAACCTGATACTCCTCATAGAACTAGTTAATATTGTTCTACGTGATCTGTCGTGACCGGCCAACTAAAGCGCGTCGACATTCAAGCCAAGCTATCAACCAAGCTGTTCACCATTGTGAGAGTGGAGCTTGGGACATGGTTTCGGCAAGCCTCAACTTCATCTGTACCCCTCAGCTAAGTATATATAGCTCCCTTTTGATGCATCATTAGAGATAGTATATGTCGGGGCAGCTTGTCGTTACATTGAGCAACCTCAACAAAACCCATGTTAGTATTCTAACTAATTATATTTCCATTTCCATGAATATAGATATTTTAGTAGTCTAGTACAATGCTACGTAATATCCCTTAAATTACAGCTCGCGGGTGAGGAATCCACGAGCTGTTACCTTACCCGTGTTAATCATCTCCTAGTGTTCTATGAGGAATTCCGGAGATCCCGAGGATGATTCGTAACTGATGTCTTTAAAATCGTCTTCAAGCTAAGACTTTTCGTATTCCTTTAATTATTCAAATTCTCATTATTTTATTCTATCATTTAATGGAATACTGTGTACACTGGAGATAATACGTGTTTATTAGAATTATTAATTTCTGATGTTAATGATCCATATATATACTGGTGATAAATTTCTATTGATTTCTTTAATTGGTCATAAGATTAAGTTATTACACAATGAACTGGTGCACGAACCACACTAGTTCCTAGACGTAAATGAAGTTCTAGCAAGTACCCCCCAATGTAGGTGTTTGAGGCTTTGATTCAAGTTAATTATCTATACAGCCCATTAATTATTTAAGTGATTATACTTACTAATATTTAGCCATAGACACTGGTTCTTCTTGGAATTTCTAATGATCATTTTTTATTAGTTTCCCTCTTTACTATAAAAGCGGGTGGTCGTTCGTAATTGATTTCATTACTTTAATAATTAAATAAATAGAATCAAGCCCCAAATGTCCCACATTATGGTCCTTCGAACCGGATAAACATAAAATATAAATATACATACTAATTAGTAATAACTAATCACCGTGTGAAGTAGTCTAAACTAACCATTTTAATTAATTGTGTCTACCAACAGCGTAACACATAGGTTAGCCTAAGTCACACCAAGTCATTACTACTTATACCTCATGTATAAGGTAGCACTCGTGGGACACAGTTAATTGCCCACAACACTTAGGCCTACACTTCATACTGAAGTAAGAATCTTTAGATCACCAGGAGCAACAGCTCATAACTTGTATATTAATTCCTCACTAACACCAATTATGTATTAACCATTTGGGCTATACAAATATTTCAATATATGGCTTTTAGCAGACTGTCCATTATAGCCTAAATTCAATCCATAATTACTGATTCACTCAAGTCAGTGGATTCATTAACATTTTAGGATCCAGTATACTAATACAAATTGCTGATCCCATACTAATTAATCATTACTAACTCTGATAACATTTTATTCCACAATTAGGAATACATTCAGGAGTTAAATATTATTCACGGCAGTAGAATACTTGCCAAACACAATTAATTCTCTTGTGTTCATTTAATTTCTTATACAAATAATTTCTACCAGTGTATATATTATATAAAACTATAAAAACCAAAAAAAAAAAAATACAGCACAACTATTTGCATATTACTGCACCACAATATAATCTTTGCCAACCTTTATTAGGTAGCAATTTAGGCTGTGATTGTGCTGAATTTGGCACAAACACAGACTAAATAAATTTGTAGTTTCTTAAGTAGAAATTCTCACGACTAGGCTTGAGCTAGTTAGTGGTATATATATTATTCATTCTTGTGCTGACCCTATCACGGGTGGGATTAACCATTTATTGTGTAATTATATTTATTGCATATTTCTATGTACATCTTTGAGTGTTACTGTAAGTTCACTACCCATCCAAGGCTGATTTTGAAGAGCTAAGCTGAGGAACACCTGTAGTGAGACCAAGGTACCACTCAAATCTTTGTTGCTTATTATTAGGTAGGTAGCTAACCTCTAAATGAGGTAAATTACAACCAGCCTCAAGAAAATATCAGGCTCTCAATAATTATACCTGCTCTACATAAAGGAGCAAGTACCATAGCTGTCCAAGTAGCTATATAAGCCCTATAAGGCTCAAATTTACAGCCAGAATGGATACTCCTGCAATATTAGGGAGAATCGGTATTACCCTGAGATGTCTTCAAAATCACCTGTCAAGACGACTTGACGAATGTGACAACTGTTTAGAAAACAACCCAATTGACTTCTTCGAGTTCAACCTTTCCACAGAGGTGGCTAACGAAAAATATGTCCAGATGAAGGAGACAATGGAGGCTTATAGGAACAAACTCCTTAGCAGTGATACTGACCCAGACGAATTACGTCTGACAGAATCTGATCTTGATGAATATGAATGTATCATTCAAGACAAGTTAGATCACTATAAAAGAGTGCTTGCGAAACAAAATGATCCTGAGTGGATAGAACATTTTTGTAGAAGACCTAGAACCGAGCAAGCACCCAGCTCAGATGAAATACATGAGCTACCTCAAGATGAGGAGAATCCTCTAATCAATGCTGATCACTATACAGGATCAACAACTGAAGTTCACCCTTCATTTTCTAACATCTCATCTAATACAACTTCACATAATGATTTATTTACAGAGTCTGATAAATTTTCAGACAACTCTTCTCAATGTTCCCTGGATTCCATAAACTCAATGCAGGAGGCTACTGAAGTAACTAGCTCCTCACAGGAACCCAGAGAAACAAGTGAAGCTGCAGATGAAACTCTTAGTGAAGCTGCAATAATCAGTGAATCTGAACCAGAAAATGATAAAGCTAATGCTGCAGCAGCAGCCGAAGCTGTAATTAAAGCTGAGGCTAAGCAAGAAGCCTTAAGCAACACAAGTAATGGTCACAATTGCTCACACCAGCCTTCTAAAGTAAGTGCTAACAATGAGAAGACTGTTATAAACCTTGTACACCAATTATTAGATTTATCTCCACCAGAACAATCAGTTAACTCTTTACAATCCTTTAGTTTTCAGCTTGAGTCACTGTTAAATTCCTTCAGTAAAGAGGTGGATCACCCAACTGCTGAGTGGATGACTAAAATTATCATCCAAAGAAAATTGTCTGGTGACACACTTAATAAGTTATATGTATACCAGAATGGTAATACCCTGTCAATGCAAGATATATTTGCAGGTTTGCGCAATATAAGTAATCATACAGCAAACCAGGCACTTAATGCTTCATCTGAATGCACCAAAACTGTACCCACATCAGTTTCCTTACCTGGAACTCCTAAAGTGACACTGTCACAGGTAACAAGGGTACTAATAATCAATGTAATAACAATAAGTCAAACACTGATTCATCAGTAAGGCCCAAGAGCCCCACAGGTGCTCCTAAGAGACCTAATAGTCCAAAGAGCACTCCTAAGAGCCCAGTAATGGCTCCCCAGAGTACACCAAGTACTCACAAGAGAATAAATAACAAGCAAATGCAAGCAGCAAAACCATCACAACCTGCGAGTACTGTTTTACCTAAATCGGTAACCCCTAAACGAGCTGTAGGATGGGGAATATGCTTGTTTTGCAGTCAAAAACATTCTCTGTACAAATGTACTAATTACCCTAATAGAGACACAAGAGTCAGACGACTCAAACAGTTACACAAATGTACTAGGTGTCTCAAATCACATAATGTTAATAGCTGTGACACCCCACTGAACACCTGCAATAGGTGTAGAAGGGGCAAGCATCATGCTGCACTGTGCAAATTAGTTAGGACAAATTATGTCAATCCTAGAATAGGAGGTAGAGAATCTACACCAGTACAGTGCTGCAAGGTGCGAGATGTGTACAGCGTAATTTCACAAGCATCTCAAGTGGATGCTGCTTTGCCTACTGCCCAACTTCAAGTAAAGAACAGAGGAGCCAAGATCACAACACGTGGACTATTTGATCAAGGTTCACAGAGAACTTTCATTACTCAGAAAGCAGCAGAGGCACTCAATTTACAACCAATCAGACAGGTAAAATTAAACTTGTCAGGGTTCATGATAAATAGAGGAACCCATGAATACTCAGTAGTTCAACCGCTTGTACGACTAGGTAGTCATGCCAAGGCTGTCCAAGCCATTGTTGTAGATCAAATACCTTTTGACTTAAATATTAAAGGTCTGGGGTACACAGCCCACTTCCTGCAGGAACGTGAACTTAATTTGGCTGACAACAAGTTAACGTCTGACTGCCTTAACAATGTAGATGCACTAGTAGGAGCAGACTACTATTACCAGTTCATAACTGGACATGTTAAACAATTGGGCATGAATATGCTCCAATCTGCAGGTGGCTACTTACTTACTGGTAAAGTTCTGAATGTGAACAAGCCTAAACCTGCCAACAATAACAAATTAGTCAGCAGTAAATCAATTCTCCAGCAGCAAGCTAAAATGAGAAACACAGCTGAGTAATAAACTCAGATTGAATGTAGTACAATTAGTATTCGCCGAGATGTTTCATAGCTCTCAGTGGAAAACCAGTGGTCCGTACTCAAACAAGTACAAGTCACAGCGACCAAGCCATTGAATCCACTGCAGACCTAGAATTATTCTCGACAAGTAGTAATTGACCACACTCAATTCTCCCTAGGTAATAAATAATATTAGGCTAGAGAATCTAGCACTCAATGCCACTGGCATTTCCTGAATTTAGTAATACTATGAAGTCATCAAGCAACTTCTGTAATTATAAATTCACTAGGACCACTGGTCCAAAATACTTGCGCTTGAGGTTTGCCAAGAAAACCTTATTAATACAATGTTTTCTGCACTAAGAGTTAGTGATAAATACTTGCATCAATTTTGTTTGAGTTGTTTTTCTTTCGTTTCTGCTTAATTATTGTAGGAACACAGCACAAACAAACTTGCAAACTTAACAATACGTAAGTGAATCTACAGAGAACTAATAACCCATGAAACGTTTAGGTTGGGAAAATTTTACAAATTATCTTGAATAGGATTAATCGTAGCAGTAATTTAATTTCCAGCAATCTTAGGTTTCCCTTTGTTTAATGCATTATCGTTAAACATCAGCATTGTTAATTAACATGCTTCATGAGCTCAATATAGCTCACCTTAGAATTAACGTAACAATTGAGTGCTTACTGTTCCCCATGCGAATACGAGCTCAATATTGCTCGCCATGACAATTGAACGCTTTAATGTTCCCCATGCCACGAGCACTGCTAGCCATGATAATTGAACGATGCAATACTCTACCTCGTTAATTCGAGTCCAATATAACTCACCCTGTTAACTCTGTTAACGAGTTCAATATAACTCACCCTGTTGACATGCTTAATGAGCTCAATATAGCTCCCCATGTTAACGAGCTCAATATAGCTCACCCTGTTAACTCTGTTAACGAGCTCAATATAGCTCACCATGTTCAGGAGTTCAATATAGCTCACCATGTTCACGAGCTCAATATAGCTCACCCTGTTAACTGTTAACGAGCTCAATATAGCTCACTCTGTTAACTGTTAATGAGCTCAATATAGCTCAACCTGTTAATGAGCTCAATACAGCTCCCAATGTTAATTCGAGTACATTTTTGCTCACAATTAGCTTAGTCCCTTACTTAGGTAGGTTAGAAATTTAAATTATTTATTTAGGTAGGTTTAGCGACTTTAGTTAGTGTCAACTGAGTACTAGCCTAATCTGCACTCACCATTAATTACAGTTGACTATACTTATAGAGACTGATTTAATAAACTCAATTTCATGTAAAGGTGATTTCGTATTAACAAGTTTACAGTGTCAAGCCTATGAGCTGCAATTCAATTAGCTCATAAGTCATAATGACTAGGCTGCTAATCTCACTGTTGACTCAGAATATTCCTTGATTTTAATGAATAAATCTTTTCAGTTCTCTAATATTACACTATTTTAGCTAGTTAGCAAATTAGTTATAACATCAGTCAGAATGACTACTGAACAGCAGTGCACATTAAATTAAATTTCCTCATTTGATTTTGGGGTGATCATGATGCTGCGTGATGTTATTGTCTAGTAACTCAATAGTTACAAGTAACAGTGACCCTAGACGGTGACCTTACTGTAGTGTCATAGTCTCCTTGATCTTAAATGACCCAATAATACTTTACTGTATAATAATGTTATCAGTTCTTAGGAACTTTTTCTGAGTTTACCTACGATTCAGCTACTAGGTAATACACCATTACATGTCACTACGACCCTAGTTGTTGAGTTTATTGTAAGCTTTAGAGAGTTCCTGATTACCGATAACTTAATCATTTAATATTTCAATATTTAATACATGTTTCCACTAGAGCAGTTGTTCAACAATGCTAACGGAAACTACAAGCCTATTATAGCTCTTACCAGGAGCAATTAATTTCCCATCCAATTTAAGTAATCATGATGATATTGTGTTGTGATGTCAAGAAACAAAACAGTTACAAGTCACAATGACCCAGAACATTCTCATCACAGTAGATTCTCAGTTACTTTAAATTGTGTGCTTTAATTCTTAATTTGTTGTATAGGCAATTAATAATAACATGTTCCATTCAACATGAAATTTGCAAGACTTAAGTTACTTGTATGTCCTTGACAATTCCGGGACATCCGTTATGTGTGTACTAACATACTAACATATTATTAATACTAACTTCGGGATGGGTATGTCAGTACTCCACATTACACTGCGACCCGATAAATCTCCCCCCGGAGTTATGTTGGAAATTTCCAACACTAATACAATACTAGGGTATTATTATAAACTAGTATTAACATATACTAATTACTGTACTAACTAAAATTACTAACAGTAGTGTTCACATGAACTAATAATCATATCTGTATAAGAATACTGGAATTCTTACGAAACCAAGCACCAGTATTGCGTCAGATTCTACCTAGTTAAACACATTTATATCCAGTGTGTTAGAGAATTGAATGTGATTCTCTAAAATCATCAGTATTCCGGGTGATAATAATTTACGGATAACACAATTCCCAAATAATTCCAAATCGAGAGTTTTTAGTTACAATTGTTATCAAGTAAAAAATTTACCATCACGCGTGAATGTTATGGAGAAAACTAAAATCTTCTCCATTTCTTGCTTGCTACCATAAGACGAGAAAGTAATAATATTTGACTCCCTAGAATTACAACCCAGTCTTTATTAAAGCATTTTAGCCACAACTGCGCGAAATAATATTATTCGTGATAAATAATTTCTGTGGCGAATGCGGGACGCGAGCGGCGAGGGAGACGCCATTGTAATTTGTGGCTTGAGGAGGACAAGACGCCTGAGTGCGGCGTGAAGTCACGTGTTGTGGAATTGAGCAACAAGTTTTGGTGTCAGAGTCTGAGACACGTTACGGTGAAGTTGTCAGCAAGATTTAACCTGATACTCCTCATAGAACTAGTTAATATTGTTCTACGTGATCTGTCGTGACCGGCCAACTAAAGCGCGTCGACATTCAAGCCAAGCTGTCAACCAAGCTGTTCACCATTGTGAGAGTGGAGCTTGGGACACGGTTTCGGCAACAGCAATTCTCGTCACCAGTTGACACTCGCACCCTTATACGTCGGTCAGAGATGATGATATTTACTTAAAACGGGAATTAGCTTTCTTTTTTCAAAGCACAAAGTTCGCTAATTCTGTAACTATCATATTTCATTTGGTGGGAAAACCCTTGCTTCTGTCCTATAGAGACTCGGCAAGGTATGCCTACATTCTTGGACTACCTTATTCATTTTGGAACAATTAAATGTTTCATTTGTTTAAGAAACTCAGTTTCATTTATTTAGTAGGATTTTCTTACCCTTATTCTCTTACATTGAGTACCAGGTACAAGATTTCCTGCGCTTTTGATTGACTAATCATTTACTATACTAAAATTAACTTTAATTGTTAAATATAAAATTCTACAGAATAGTTACAAGTTGCCACGTTATCCTGTTACTGACACTTTTATATCACAAGTATTTGTTGTACATTTATTTGCTATTTTTCACCATGTTTCGTCTCCAAGCTTTTCGTAACGATCCAGCAGGTGAAATAGGGAACTTAAGTCGTGCCAAGAGGACCGAATTACAAACTCTTGCACACGAGTATCAACTAGATGTTCCCCATGGAGCCAACAAAAATGAACTGCACAACTTTATAATGGATCACCTCTTAGATGAAGGGACGATTGACTCTGAAACTCACGAAAATTAATGTATTGCAGATAGACATGCTCTGACAATTATGAAACTCAAGCTCGAACTTGCAAAGCTCGAGCGGGAGCAACATAAAGAAACCTTCAACAACAAAAAGAAGCTCTACAAATAAGGAAGGAAAAGGCGGCCATAAAGAAAGAACAAGAAGAACGCGAGATGGCCCTACTCAAAGAGCGTGAGCGAGTACAGCTTGAAGCAAAACAACGTCACCTGGAGATACAACGCGAGCATGATAAGAAGCAAGCCGATATGGCTATAGCATGTCATCAACAAGAACTCGCGTTGGAATCTACACACCACACTCAGCGCCAACAAGCTACAGCTAGTCCTCTCGAAAATTTCAATGTCTCCCATGCAAGTAAGTTAATGCCACCATTCGTTGAGACTGAGATTGATGTCTTTTTCACCACTTTTGAGACCCTAGCTAAAAAGCTTAGCTGGCCTGCAGATCAATGGTCTACCCTTCTCAGAGTGCATCTTACAGGTAGAGCTGCAGTTACTCTCAGTACCTTAGCGTCTGAGAATGACTACCAGACCCTGAAGCAAGCAGTTTTGGACGCCTACCTTCTCTCCACCTAAAGCTACACACGAAAATTCCGTGACTATCTAAAGGCAAGTACCACCACCTTTCTAGAATTTGCCAATACCAAGAAAATATATTTCATGAAATGGCTGGAAGCAGCACATGTCTCTACATTTTCAGAACTCGTCAACCTCATGTTAGTTGAGGAATTCTTGAGACGTGTTCCCCCTTCCGTCTGTTTACATTTAGCAGATAAAGAGGAAATCGACTACATCAAATGTGCGAAGTCAGCTGACACCTACAGCCTCATCCACCGGCTATCACCACCTCCCAGTAAGAAGTCTCGGTATAGTTATGATAAAGTGAGTGCCGATCAAGCGAGCTCTCAATTGTATTGTAAATATTGCAAACTCTATGGACATACCGTAGATAGATGTGGGAAGGCTCAATACAAAGGCAATGAAACTCCTAAACCCAAACCGACTCCTCCTAAGTCCGGTAAGCCTGTGATGAATGTTGGTGTTCCTGTTAATGATCTTTCTCTCTTCAGGAAACACCTGTATCCTGGAACTGTCTCTACCAACGGTATAGATTCGGAGGGACGTTTCAAATTGAAGATCTTGAGGGACACAGCGGCTCTTCAGTCAATAATATTGAAATCAGCTGTGCTTAACATCACCTACACCGGGGAAACCGTCCTTATCACTGACCTCACTGCTACCACTCCGTATCCACTCGCCAGAGTCCACCTGGATTGTCCTTTTGTGACCGGTGAAGTACAAGTCGCCATCAGGGAGAAGCCTTTTCCCATGTCTGGAGTGCAACTTCTCCTGGGCAACGACTTGGCAGAAGATCTGCAACCGTCCAACCTGATCATCATGGACAAACCCCAGGTGTGTAACTCTGTAGTGGACAATCCCATCTTTAAGTATGTTTCAGCAGAGGTCCAAGAAAGTGATGAGGTTTCTCCTCCGGTTTTGGTGAACACCCGTTCACAAGCTGCACGCCCGCAACCAGTTGACTCTACTGCTACCGCTGTCCCTCAAGACCCTCAGAATCTACTACCGAATCTTACTAGTTTGGAGTTCCGTAAGATACAGAGGGAGGATCAATCATTAACACCATTATTCTTCCAGGCTGAGACTCAACCTGATAGTATCCCTGGATTCTTCCTAGAGAATCAGTTGCTCTACCGCAGGTACAGAACCAGTAAGCTGAAGGAGGACGACGATTGGGCAAATGTCGAACAACTAGTGATTCCCACCAGCCTACGGCCCGATATTCTACACTTGGCCCACGGAGCTCTTTCTCACTATGGTTTTAACAAAACCTACCACGGAATCAGACAAGAATACTACTGGCCAGGTATGGTTAAAGACGTCAAAAGTTATGTGCAACAGTGTCATACATGTCAGTTGGTAGGTAAACCTAACATCTCTATTCCCCAGGCTCCATTGACTCCTATCCAGGTGCCTGCGGAACCTTTCCACAGACTCATCATAGACTGTGTTGGTCCTTTACCCCGGACCAGTTCTGGCAACGCCTATATACTAACTATCCTGTGTCCTACCACCAGATTCCCCATTGCAGTTCCAGTAAAGAACATTACAGCTGCTACTGTGGTGAAACAACTAATGAAGATCTTCACCCAGTATGGATTTCCAAGAGAGGTTCAAAGTGACTGTGGCACCAACTTCACCAGTGATCTCTTCAAGAAGACACTGCAAGAGTTCAACATCAAACAGGTACTGTCCAGCCCCTATCATCCTGCTTCACAGGGTTCTCTTGAACGTAGTCATCAGACTACATAGGAATAAATACCACTCCTAAAGAAATTTTGCAATGAAACCTTGAAGGACTGGGATAAACAACTTGACCTCATTATGTGCATTTTCAGAAGTCTCCCCAATGAGTTTCTTGGAGTATCTCCTTATGAGATGCTCTACGGACGTAAGTGCAGTACTCCTCTCAAAGCTTTCAAAGACTCTCTACGTAATGCCACCTTCAGTGACCCTCAGAATGTGCCCCAGTTTCTTCAAAACTTAAAACACATTCTAAAGAGAGTACGTAAATTTGCTAATGACAATCTATTGAAAGCTCAGGAGAGGATGAAGACTCATTTTGACCAACGCAGCAAACTAAGGAAATTTAAACCAGGAGACTTCGTGTTTTCATATTTTCCTATCAAAGGCTCTCCATTGCGAAACAAGTTTTCAGGACCCTACCGAATCAAGTAGTGCAGGAACAACCACAACTACGTTCTTGAAACTCCAGATAGGCAGCAGAAGACCCAGTTGTGCCACGTCAACCTCCTGAAGCAGTATCAAGGTATTCCCCCCACTGTGTTGGTATCATTATCCACATTTAAAGGTCCATACCTCCACAGTGAGACCTTCCCTGGTTCTCCTCCCGAAAGCACTAACACTGAGTCAGTGCCTTCCAACTCGGAAATCCTTACTGATCTTCATACCTATTTACAGGACAATAATAGTGCTCCTCTCATCAGAATCTTCAAGGAACACCAGAAGTTGTTCAGCGATGATCCGCAGGAGTGTAATGTGGTTCAGCACGACATCCAGCTACTCTCTGACACCCGGCCGATTCGTCAACCTTTCTACCGAATCAGCCCGAGCAAAAAGAAAGTTATGCGTGCTGAAGTACAGTACCTCCTGGTTCATGGGCTGGCCACCCCTTGTGAGTCCCTTTGGGCCTCACCCTGCATCTTGGTGCCGAAACCACACGGTAAAGTGAGGTTGTGTACCGATTACCGGAAATTGAATCTTGTGATTATCAAGGATGCTTATCCATTACCTAGAATAGATGACATCCTTGACGCCATTGGTAATGCTCGGTACCTATCAATGTTAGACTTACTCAAGGGATACTACCAAGTGTGTTTGACGGAGCGAGCTAAGGAAATATCTGTCTTTACCACTCCTTTTGGCTTTTACAGATACGAACGCCTTCCATTTGGACTATATAATGCCCCGGCCACCTTCCAGCGAGCTGTCAACCGCGTCATCCAGGGCTTAAATAACACCTAAGCCTACTTGGATGATATCGTTGTGGCAACCAAGACCTGGAGCGAACATCTGCAACGATTGTTCGCCAAGCTCCTGACAGCCGGCCTCACCATCAACTTGGGCAAGTCCACCTTTGCTAAAGGTAAAGTGCGTTATCTTGGTCATGAGATAGGGAGTGGCAGCATAGCTCCGTTAAACATACATACCCAAGCCATCCAGCATTACCCACAGCCTACCACCAGGAAGCAGTTCCTGCGCTTCCTTGGTCTTGCCTCCTACTACCGTAGGTTTGTGAAGAATTTTATTACAGTGGCGACACCATTGATCACTTTAACCAGCCCCAAGCAACGGTATCATTGGACCATTCAGCAAACCAATACTTTTGAACAACTTAAATCCATGCTCTGTTCTAATCCTATTCTCGCCTCGCCAGATATCTCGAAACCTTTCATCCTCCATGTCGACGCCAGTGGTATCGGCATCGGGGGCGTCCTGATGCAACAAATAGGCGAGGAGGTTCTACCTGTTAGCTACTACAGCTACAAGTTAAAACCTCACCAGAAGAATTACAGCACTATCGAAAAGGAGCTACTCTCCATAGTCCTGAACTTACAGCATCGTAAGTCTACAAAGTACTACTACTGAATCGTAACTACAAAGTGCTCGGTCTACCACCATCTACTTGGACCACAATTCCCTACGCTTCCTGCAGCAAGCCCAATTCAACAATCAACGGCTTCTACGATGGGCTTTGTACCTGCAGAATTTCAACTTGGAGATCTTCTACATCAAGGGTTCTGACAACATCATAGCAGACGCCCTCTCCAGAGTCTATGAGGTAGAGGCAGCTCCACCTACCACTCTACCATCTGAAGACGTAACTTCACCTAGTAGAGCAGGCTTCGGGGGAGAGTTGTGACGATTATCGCTTTCAAGAGAGATTGAGCCTGCTCTTCTCTACATCAAGTTATGTATATTATACAACAAAAAGATGCTACCTTCAAGATACGTTTACCAGTAGCACAAAACGTTTTGACCAGGAGACAAACGTACCCAAGACTCCCCCTTACTCTCACTCCCTCCATGCCGGCTCTGTCATCAACTAGAAACTACCATTCCCAGCTTGCCTGCTTCTGATTGGTGACTCGTCGACTGCACACCTGCACCTCTGCACCTCAGCGCCCTCTACAAGTCGATGTCTGGGCTTGAACCAGCCATTGCAGTCAGAATATCCTTGTGCTCTCAAGCCATGAACAACTAACTGATATACGCTGTCTATCAGCTGGATGTTTCTCAGCTAGCGCTAATATTCTAAGCACCTGATTATTTTTCACCTTTAACTTTATATTGTTGTAGAGTAACGTCATCCCTATTCTTCATTTATGTTATATTTTTTTGACTTGTTTGTTTGCACTGTACATAGCCAAGGGATTGTCTTTGTTTATAATTTGTTTCCATAATAATTAAAGTTTCATTGTTCATACTATGTGTTTTGCGTGTCTTCCCTTACTTTACCACAGATAAACATCCAAGCAGTCTATCTTTTTTTTTTGTAAGTGTGACTAGGCATTGACACCAGCCATTAGGAGGACTGCCGAACATCGACACTCCTACATTTTCCCATCACAATATATATATATATATATATATATATATATATATATATATATATATATATATATATATATATATATATATATATATATATATATATACATATATATATACATATATATATACATACATACATACATACATACATACATACATACATACATACATACATATATATATATATATATATATATATATATATATATATATATATATATATATATATATATATATATATATATATATATATATATATATATATATATATGACAATGTCAAACCACGGAGGAAAAATGAAACAGGAATTTCCTTAAGTACTTTCGTATAATAATACATCTTCAGAAGGAGTCACTTTCGTATTAATATACGAAAGTACTTAAGGAAATTCCTGTTTCATTTTTCCTCCGTCGTCTGACATTGTCACATTTTTAATCACGTGTTTATTTTTGTGATTCAACACAAGACAGAACAAGAGGTGGCATTAATAAAGTATTAATTTCATCAACACAAGACAGAACACGAAACAATGGGTATTGAAATGGAAGTGATTGTAGAAAGCCTATTGGTCCATATTTCTTGATGCTTCTATATTGGAGCGGAGTCTTGAGGTGGGTAGAATATAGTTGTGCATTAATTGGCTGTTGATTGCTGGTGTTGACTTCTTAATGTGTAGTGCCTCGCAAACGTCAAGCCGCCTGCTATCGCTGTATCTATCGACGATTTCTGTGTTGTTTACTAGGATTTCTCTGGCGATGGTTTGGTTGTGGGAAGAGATTATATGTTCCTTAATGGAGCCCTGTTGTTTATGCATCGTTAAACGCCTAGAAAGAGATGTTGTTGTCTTGCCTATATACTGGGTTTTTTGGAGCTTACAGTCCCCAAGTGGGCATTTGAAGGCATAGACGACGTTGGTCTCTTTTAAAGCGTTCTGCTTTGTGTCTGGAGAGTTTCTCATGAGTAGGCTGGCCGTTTTTCTGGTTTTATAGTAAATCGTCAGTTGTATCCTCTGATTTTTGTCTGTAGGGATAACGTTTCTATTAACAATATCTTTCAGGACCCTTTCCTCTGTTTTAAGAGCTGTGGAAAAGAAGTTCCTGTAAAATAGTCTAATAGGGGGTATAGGTGTTGTGTTTGTTGTCTCTTCAGAGGTTGCATGGCGTTTCACTTTCCTTCTTATGATGTCTTCGACGAAACCATTGGAGAAGCCATTGTTGACTAGGACCTGCCGTACCCTACAGAGTTCTTCGTCGACTTGCTTCCATTCTGAGCTGTGGCTTAGAGCACGGTCGACATTTGCGTTAACAACACTCCTCTTGAACCTGTCTGGGCAGTTGCTGTTGGCATTTAGGCACATTCCTATGTTCGTTTCCTTAGTGTAGACTGCAGTGTGGAAACCTCCGCTCTTTTCCATGACTGTTACATCTAGAAAGGGCAGCTTCCCATCCTTTTCCATCTCGTAAGTGAAACGCAGCACGGAACTCTGCTCAAATGCCTCCTTCAGCTCCTGCAGATGTCTGACATCAGGTACCTGTGTAAAAATGTTATCAACATACCTGCAGTATATGGCCGGTTTCAAGTTCATGTCGACTAAGACTTTTTGCTCGATGGTACCCATGTAGAAGTTTGCAAACAGGACACCTAGGGGAGAACCCATGGCGACCCCATCTACTTGCTTATACATGTGCCCATCCGGGCTCAAGAAGGGTGCCTCTTTAGTACAAGCTTGGAGTAGTTTCCTTAGAATATTTTCGGGTATGTCAAGAGGAGTACAGGCTGGATCACGATTCACTCTGTCGGCTATCATCCCGATTGTCTCGTCCACAGGTACGTTGGTAAACAGCGATTTTACGTCCAACGAGGCTCTTATCCGTGTGGCCCGTGTGCCCCGCAGTAATTCAACAAATTCCTTTGGAGACTTCAGGCTGAAGGCGCAAGGAACATAAGGAGTCAGCAGGCCGTTGAGTCGCTTCGCCAGTCTGTACGTGGGTGTGGGTATCTGGCTAATGATTGGCCGAAGTGGGTTTCCAGGCTTGTGTGTCTTCACATTTCCATACGCATATCTAGGTTTATATTCCCCAATGATCTTTGGCAGGTGGAGTCCGGATTTCTTGGCGTTCACAGTGTGCCTACAGCGACTGCCAACAGCGACTGCCCAGAGAGGTACAAGAGGAGTGTTGTTAATGCATATGTCGACCGTGCTCTAAGCCACAGCTCAGAATGGAAGCAAGTCGACGAAGAACTCTGTAGGGTAAGGCAGGTCCTAGTCAACAACAGCTTCTCCAATGGTTTCGTCGAAGACATCATAAGAAGGAAAGTGAAACGCCATGCAACCTCTGAAGAGACAACTAACACAACACCTATACCCCCTATTACACTATTTTACAGGAACTTCTTTTCCACAGCTCATAAAACAGAGGAAAGGGTCCTGAAAGATATTGTTAATAGAAACGTTATCCCTACAGACAAAAATCAGAGGATACAACTGACAATTTACTATAAAACCAGAAAAACGGCCAGCCTACTCATGAGAAACTCTCCAGACACAAAGCAGAACGCTTTAAAAGAGACCAACGTCGTCTATGCCTTCAAATGCCCACTTGGGGACTGTAAGCTCCAAAAAACCCAGTATATAGGCAAGACAACAACATCTCTTTCTAGGCGTTTAACGATGCATAAACAACAGGGCTCCATTAAGGAACATATAATCTCTTCCCACAACCAAACCATCGCCAGAGAAATCCTAGTAAACAACACAGAAATCATCGATAGATACAGCGATAGCAGGCGGCTTGACGTTTGCGAGGCACTACACATTAAGAAGTCAACACCAGCAATCAACAGCCAATTAATGCACAACTATATTCTACCCACCTCAAGACTCCGCTCCAATATAGAAGCATCAAGAAATATGGACCAATAGGCTTTCTACAATCACTTCCATTTCAATACCCATTGTATATGCAACTGAAAGCCTCGGCTATCACCTCATTATGTCCGGTCATGATGGTCAAGTGGATTAAGGCGTCTTGTACATACCAGTTGCGTTGCTTCTGGGAGTATGGGTTCGAGTCACTTCTGGGGTGTGAGTTTTCAGTTGCATATTGTCCAGGGGACCATTCTGGCTTGTTCGCATTTGTGTTCCTCACGTGTGCCCCTAAGAATGAGGTGATTTGGTAAAATGCTATGCCCAAGATAACTATCCGAGTGCCGGCGGTGGGGTGGTTCAAATAGCCTCGGCTATCACCTCATTATGTCCGGTCGTGATGGTCAAGTGGATTAAGGCGTCTTGTACATACCAGTTGCGTTGCTTCTGGGAGTATGGGTTCGAGTCACTTCTGGGGTGTGAGTTTTCAGTTGCATATTGTCCAGGGGACCATTCTGGCTTGTTCGCATATATATATATATATATATATATATAAATATATATATATATATATAAATATATATATATATATATATATATATATATATATATATATATATATATATATATATATATATTGTAGTGTAGTGTAGTGTACTTGATGTGTAGTGCGAGGCACTACACATCAAGAAGTCAACACCAGCAATCAACAGCCAATTAATGCATAACTATATTCCACCCACTTCAAGACTCCGGTCCAATATAGAAGCATCAAGAAATATGGGCCAATAAAAATAGGCCTTCTGCAGTTACCTACCTTTAATACCCATTGTTTCGTGTCCTGTCATGTGTTAAAAGTTTATTTTGACCTCATCCAAAACTATTGTAATATATATATATATATATATATATATATATATATATATATATATATATATATATATATATATATATGTTTCATTGAATATGACAGCATATTCTGTATTTATTATTTTCTGGTTTAGGGCTTCTATCCCTCTAACTATTTTCTTAGCATCAGGGCTTAATTGGAATAGGAGTTCTCCAAAACTCATTTTCGTACTTTTAAGGTGAAGAAAAGAAGTGATTTACTATAGAGTGTATTACACTTATTTGTATAATTTGCACGACGTTTCGAACCTCCATGGTTCATTCTCAAGTGAACAGATCTTACAATACTAGTTGATTTTATACCCGCATTAGGTCAGGTGATAATACAATGAAGGTGAAAAACATGGGGGGATACATAAGGGATAAACATAGGGGCTGCAGAAGGCGTATTGGCCCATACGAGGCATCTCCTATCTAAACACATGATAGATATCTTGAAACATATCTTGTGTTTAGATAGGAGATGCCTCGTATGGGCCAATACGCCTTCTGCAGCCCCTATGTTTATCCCTTATGTATCCCCCCATGTTTTTCACCTTCATTGTATTATCACCTGACCTAATGCGGGTATAAAATCAACTAGTATTGTAAGATCTGTTCACTTGAGAATGAACCATGGAGGTTCGAAACGTCGTGCAAATTATACAAATAAGTGTAATACACTCTATAGTAAATCACTTCTTTTCTTCACCTTAAAAGTACGAAAATGAGTTTTGGAGAACTCCTATTCCAATTAAGCCCTGATGCTAAGAAAATAGTTAGAGGGATAGAAGCCCTAAACCAGAAAATAATAAATACAGAATATGCTGTCATATTCAATGAAACATGTTTGAAAGAAAACCTGCTGCCAGTATACACCAATATATATATATATATATATATATATATATATATATATATATATATATATATATATATATATATATGTTGTAACTCTTTTTGTGTAATGAAATTATTAAAAAGTTAGATATATACACACACACACACTAAAAGAATAGGGGTGATAGGGGAAGAAAATAGCAGTGTTCAGTGAGGATCCACAAGGTCTTCTCTGAGTACTCATTAGTTTCTTCTCCGAGGCTATGGGTCCCTACTCTTGCACCAGAGGTGGTACCCCTTTTAGGTTTGAAATTATATATATATATATATATATATATATATATATATATATATATATATATATATATATATATATATATATATATATATATATATATATATATACATATATATATATATATATATATATATATATATATATATATATATATATATATAAATAAAAAATGTAATGTTCCTTTGTTCATAATCGCTAATCTCCGGAATTTTTTCACCGATTCCCACAACGTTCCATTCGCATCCGAGCAGCTTTTTATATTCATACTATATAAATGTCACGTCTGTGACGATAAAAATCCTGCTTTTTCTGAAAAACTGTGTTTTTCATGTGAGGGAAATCTTCGAAACATCTTTACAGATTGCATAGAAATTTTAACACAACGTGGAATTCGAATAGGCGCGTCTTTTTATATACCTACTATATATCTGCCTCACCTGTGACAAGAAAAAACATGCTTATTTTGAAAAACAGTGCCATCTGTTGGTTGTAAGAGCAACACATGCTGTAATCTCCGAAAGTTCTTCACTGATTGCTTTGAAATTTTGACACAATGTTGCATTTGAATAGGCGCCTCTTTTCATATACCTACTATATAGATGCCACCCCTGTGACAGGTAAAAACATGCGTTTTTGAAAAACAGCGCCATCTGTTCTCTTGAGATGATTTCGGGGCTTTTTAGTGTCCCCGCGGCCCGGTCTTAGACCAGGCCTCCACCCCCAGGAAGCAGCCCGTGACAGCTGACTAACACCCAGGTACCTATTTTACTGTTAGGTAACAGGGGCATAGGGTGAAAGAAACTCTGCCCATTGTTTCTCACCGGCGCCTGGGATCGAACCCAGGACCACAGGATCACAAGTCCAGCGTGCTGTCCGCTCGGCCGACCCGCTCCGTTACACATAAGATCAACACATGCTATGCTAAATATGTTATGAGTAAATTTCAATGTTTCTGATATCATTGATTAATGGAAATTTCATAAATTTCGATATGTTTTAATTTTGATTTAATTATTTTGTGTGACATTGCGTTGGAATTGAGCTGTGTTGTTAACCATACCGTTCATTTCTTGAGTATAGTTTATTTTTCTATTTTTTTAATTATTTTAATTTGTTTTTTTGAACTTTTTTTCTTATATTTTAGCGATGGGGACATCTGGCGCCAGATTCAAGAAGCAGTTATGCATGTACTTACGAAAGTGTACATCGTTTCTCAATCTTTGATGGCTTTAGTTGCATTTATTAAACAGTTTACAAGAATGAAAACTTGTCAATCAACTGTTGTTATTGTTATAAACAGCCTCCTAGTGCTTCGGAGCTCATTAATTGTTTAATAATTATAAACAAAGCTGCTAAAGATTGAGAAGAGATGTACAGGTTCCTGTTTGCCTAACTTCTTTGTGAATCTAGCCCCAGATCTTTTGATGTTCCCAATTTTCTGATTAGAACATCAGATCATTTGATCATCAGACAAGGGAGTGGGGAATGATGGGAAGGACGAGGGGGGACAGGGGAGGGGGTAATGGTGGGGGAAGACGAGGGGATGGGGGAAGGGGGGGGAATGGTAGGGAGGACATGGGGACTGGGGAGTAGGAGATTGTGGGGAGGACGAGGGAATGCTGGAGTGGAGGATGAAGGGGAGGAAAAAGGAACAAGGGAGTGAGGAATAGTTGGGAGGACGAGGGGACCGGGGAGGGGGGAATGTTGGGAAGGACTGGGAGACAGGGAAAGGTTGCTGTGGCTCAGGGACGCCCATGGCCGGGTACAGCTAGTGTATATATCATATATATGCTGTACCTAGTAGCCAGAACGCAGTACTTGGCCTACTATGCAAGGCCCGATTTTCCTAATAAGCCAAGTTTTCCTGAATTTATATATTTTTGTTTTTTTCCTCATGATATGGAAAAGCTATTCATTTCATTATCTATGAGTTAATTTTTTTATTTTAAATTAGAAGTAACATAGATACATGACCGAACCTAACCTACCCTACCTAACCTAACCTAACCTCTTTTAACCTAACCTAAACTAACATATCTAAGTCAATAATATATGTTGTGAATACATTATAATAATTTTATTTCAAATAAACCAATTGGAAATTTTTTATAGAAAATAAAATAAATCACTCGGCCTATTAGGCAAATCGGGCTTTGCATAGTTGGGCGAGAAGTGCCTTCTGGCTTCTAGGTACGACATAATATATATATATATATATATATATATATATATATATATATATATATATATATATATATATATATATATATATATATATATACAACTTTAGAACACTTTCCCACCAGGAGACTCGAACCCTAGCCAGCACAGAAGCCTTCCAGCAACTGGCATAACAGGTACGCCTTAACCCACTCCACCACCTGCTCAGACCCTTAAAAGAGATGGTAATTTCGGAGTATTTATACACTCCAAAGACTACCACCTCCCAAGAGCACTAGAGCAAGTGAGGGGTCATTTTTATGTTTTTTCATCAAGTCCCTGTTAATATGGGAGAACACTGTGTCTATGCTTAAGTCACAACTCTCCTAAACACGAGAGTGAAGTATACAACTTTAGAACACTTTCCCACCAGGAGACTCGAACCCTAGCCAGCACAGAAGCCTTCCAGCAACTGGCATAACAGGTACGCCTTAACCCACTCCACCACCTGCTCAGACCCTTTAAAGAGATGGTAATTTCGGAGTATTTATACACTCCAAAGACTACCACCTCCCAAGAGCACTAGAGCAAGTGAGGGGTCATTTTTACGTTTTTTCATCAAGTCCCTGTTAATATGGGAGAACACTGTGTCTATGCTTAAGGCACAACTCTCCTAAACACGAGAGTGAAATATACAACTTTAGAACACTTTCCCACCAGGAGACTCGAACCCTAGCCAGCACAGAAGCCTTCCAGCAACTGGCATAACAGGTACGCCTTAACCCACTGCACCACCTGCTCAGACCCTTAAAAGAGATGGTAATTTCGGAGTATTTATACACTCCAAAGACTACCACCTCCCAAGAGCACTAGAGCAAGTGAGGGGTCATTTTTACGTTTTTTCATCAAGTCCCTGATAATATGGGAGAACACTGTGTCTATGCTTTAGGCACAACTCTCCTAAACACGAGAGTGAAGTATACAGCTTTAGAACACTTTCCCACCAGGAGACTCGAACCCTAGCCAGCACAGAAGCCTTCCAGCAACTGGCATAACAGGTACGCCTTAACCCACTCCACCACCTGCTCAGACCCTTAAAAGAGATGGTAATTTCGGAGTATTTATACACTCTAAAGACTACCACCTCCCAAGAGCACTAGAGCAAGTGAGGGGTCATTTTTACGTTTTTTCATCAAGTCCCTGTTAATATGGGAGAACACTGTGTCTATGCTTAAGGCACAACTCTCCTAAACACGAGAGTGAAGTATACAACTTTAGAACACTTTCCCACCAGGAGACTCGAACCCTAGCCAGCACAGAAGCCTTCCAGCAACTGGCATAACAGGTACGCCTTAACCCACTCCACCACCTGCTCAGACCCTTAAAAGAGATGGTAATTTCGGAGTATTTATACACTCCAAAGACTACCACCTCCCAAGAGCACTAGAGCAAGTGAGGGGTCATTTTTACGTTTTTTCATCAAGTCCCTGTTAATATGGGAGAACACTGTGTCTATGCTTAAGGCACAACTCTCCTAAACACGAGAGTGAAGTATACAACTTTAGAACACTTTCCCACCAGGAGACTCGAACCCTAGCCAGCACAGAAGCCTTCCAGCAACTGGCATAACAGGTACGCCTTAACCCACTCCACCACCTGCTCAGACCCTTAAAAGAGATGGTAATTTCGGAGTATTTATACACTCCAAAGACTACCACCTCCCAAGAGCACTAGAGCAAGTGAGGGGTCATTTTTACGTTTTTTCATCAAGTCCCTGTTAATATGGGAGAACACTGTGTCTATGCTTAAGGCACAACTCTCCTAAACACGAGAGTGAAATATACAACTTTAGAACACTTTCCCACCAGGAGACTCAAACCCTAGCCAGCACAGAAGCCTTTTAGCAACTGGCATAACAGGTACGCCTTAACCCACTCCACCACCTGCTCAGACCCTTAAAAGAGATGGTAATTTCGGAGTATTTATACACTCCAAAGACTACCACCTCCCAAGAGCACTAGAGCAAGTGAGGGGTCATTTTTACGTTTTTTCATCAAGTCCCTGTTAATATGGGAGAACACTGTGTCTATGCTTAAGGCACAACTCTCCTAAACACGAGAGTGAAATATACAACTTTAGAACACTTTCCCACCAGGAGACTCGAACCCTAGCCAGCACAGAAGCCTTCCAGCAACTGGCATAACAGGTACGCCTTAACCCACTGCACCACCTGCTCAGACCCTTAAAAGAGATGGTAATTTCGGAGTATTTATACACTCCAAAGACTACCACCTCCCAAGAGCACTAGAGCAAGTGAGGGGTCATTTTTACGTTTTTTCATCAAGTCCCTGTTAATATGGGAGAACACTGTGTCTATGCTTAAGGCACAACTCTCCTAAACACGAGAGTGAAGTATACAACTTTAGAACACTTACCCACCAGGTGACTCGAACCCTAGCCAGCACAGAAGCCTTCCAGCAACTGGCATAACAGGTACGCCTTAACCCACTCCACCACCTGCTCAGACCCTTAAAAGAGATGGTAATTTCGGAGTATTTATACACTCCAAAGACTACCACTTCCCAAGAGCACTAGAGCAAGTGAGGGATCATTTTTACGTTTTTTCATCAAGTCCCTGTTAATATGGGAGAACACTGTGTCTATGCTTAAGACACAACTCTCCTAAACACGAGAGTGAAATATACAACTTTAGAACACTTTCCCACCAGGAGACTCGAACCCTAGCCAGCACAGAAGCCTTCCAGCAACTGGCATAACAGGTACGCCTTAACCCACTACACCACCTGCTCAGACCCTTAAAAGAGATGGTAATTTCGGAGTATTTATACACTCTAAAGACTACCACCTCCCAAGAGCACTAGAGCAAGTGAGGGGTCATTTTTACGTTTTTTCATCAAGTCCCTGTTAATATGGGAGAACACTGTGTCTATGCTTAAGGCACAACTCTCCTAAACACGAGAGTGAAGTATACAACTTTAGAACACTTTCCCACCAGGAGACTCGAACCCTAGCCAGCACAGAAGCCTTCCAGCAACTGGCATAACAGGTACGCCTTAACCCACTGCACCACCTGCTCAGACCCTTAAAAGAGATGGTAATTTCGGAGAATTTATACACTCCAAAGACTACCACCTTCCAAGAGCACTAGAGCAAGTGAGGGGTCATTTTTACGTTTTTTCATCAAGTCCCTGTTAATATGGGAGAACACTGTGTCTATGCTTAAGGCACAACTCTCCTAATCACGAGAGTGAAGTATACAACTTTAGAACACTTTCCCACCAGGAGACTCGAACCCTAGCCAGCACAGAAGCCTTCCAGCAACTGGCATAACAGGTACGCCTTAACCCACTCCACCACCTGCTCAGACCCTTAAAAGAGATGGTAATTTCGGAGTATTTATACACTACAAAGACTACCACTTCCCAAGAGCACTAGAGCAAGTGAGGGATCATTTTTACGTTTTTTCATCAAGTCCCTGTTAATATGGGAGAACACTGTGTCTATGCTTAAGACACAACTCTCCTAAACACGAGAGTGAAATATACAACTTTAGAACACTTTCCCACCAGGAGACTCGAACCCTAGCCAGCACAGAAGCCTTCCAGCAACTGGCATAACAGGTACGCCTTAACCCACTCCACCACCTGCTCAGACCCTTAAAAGAGATGGTAATTTCGGAGTATTTATACACTCCAAAGACTACCACCTCCCAAGAGCACTAGAGCAAGTGAGGGGTCATTTTTACGTTTTTTCATCAAGTCCCTGTTAATATGGGAGAACACTGTGTCTATGCTTAAGGCACAACTCTCCTAAACACGAGAGTGAAGTATACAACTTTAGAACACTTTCCCACCAGGAGACTCGAACCCTAGCCAGCACAGAAGCCTTCCAGCAACTGGCATAACAGGTACGCCTTAACCCACTCCACCACCTGCTCAGACCCTTAAAAGAGATGGTAATTTCGGAGTATTTATACACTCCAAAGACTACCACCTCCCAAGAGCACTAGAGCAAGTGAGGGGTCATTTTTACGTTTTTTCATCAAGTCCCTGTTAATATGGGAGAACACTGTGTCTATGCTTAAGGCACAACTCTCCTAAACACGAGAGTGAAATATACAACTTTAGAACACTTTCCCACCAGGAGACTCGAACCCTAGCCAGCACAGAAGCCTTCCAGCAACTGGCATAACAGGTACGCCTTAACCCACTGCACCACCTGCTCAGACCCTTAAAAGAGATGGTAATTTCGGAGTATTTATACACTCCAAAGACTACCACCTCCCAAGAGCACTAGAGCAAGTGAGGGGTCATTTTTACGTTTTTTCATCAAGTCCCTGTTATATGGGAGAACACTGTGTCTATGCTTAAGGCACAACTCTCCTAAACACGAGAGTGAAGTATACAACTTTAGAACACTTTCCCACCAGGAGACTCGAACCCTAGCCAGCACAGAAGCCTTCCAGCAACTGGCATAACAGGTACGCCTTAACCCACTCCACCACCTGCTCAGACCCTTAAAAGAGATGGTAATTTCGGAGTATTTATACACTCCAAAGACTACCACTTCCCAAGAGCACTAGAGCAAGTGAGGGATCATTTTTACGTTTTTTCATCAAGTCCCTGTTAATATGGGAGAACACTGTGTCTATGCTTAAGACACAACTCTCCTAAACACGGGAGTGAAATATACAACTTTAGAACACTTTCCCACCAGGAGACTCGAACCCTAGCCAGCACAGAAGCCTTCCAGCAACTGGCATAACAGGTACGCCTTAACCCACTCCACCACCTGCTCAGACCCTTTAAAGAGATGGTAATTTCGGAGTATTTATACACTCCAAAGACTACCACTTCCCAAGAGCACTAGAGCAAGTGAGGGGTCATTTTTACGTTTTTTCATCAAGTCCCAGTTAATATGGGAGAACACTGTGTCTATGCTTAAGGCACAACTCTCCTAAACACGAGAGTGAAATATACAACTTTAGAACACTTTCCCACCAGGAGACTCGAACCCTAGCCAGCACAGAAGCCTTTTAGCAACTGGCATAACAGGTACACCTTAACCCACTGCACCACCTGCTCAGACCCTTAAAAGAGATGGTAATTTCGGAGTATTTATACACTCCAAAGACTACCACCTCCCAAGAGCACTAGAGCAAGTGAGGGGTCATTTTTACGTTTTTTCATCAAGTCCCTGTTAATATGGGAGAACACTGTGTCTATGCTTAAGGCACAACTCTCCTAAACACGAGAGTGAAATATACAACTTTAGAACACTTTCCCACCAGGAGACTCGAACCCTAGCCAGCACAGAAGCCTTCCAGCAACTGGCATAACAGGTACGCCTTAACCCACTGCACCACCTGCTCAGACCCTTAAAAGAGATGGTAATTTCGGAGTATTTATACACTCCAAAGACTACCACCTCCCAAGAGCACTAGAGCAAGTGAGGGGTCATTTTTACGTTTTTTCATCAAGTCCCTGTTATATGGGAGAACACTGTGTCTATGCTTAAGGCACAACTCTCCTAAACACGAGAGTGAAGTATACAACTTTAGAACACTTTCCCACCAGGAGACTCGAACCCTAGCCAGCACAGAAGCCTTCCAGCAACTGGCATAACAGGTACGCCTTAACCCACTCCACCACCTGCTCAGACCCTTAAAAGAGATGGTAATTTCGGAGTATTTATACACTCCAAAGACTACCACTTCCCAAGAGCACTAGAGCAAGTGAGGGATCATTTTTACGTTTTTTCATCAAGTCCCTGTTAATATGGGAGAACACTGTGTCTATGCTTAAGACACAACTCTCCTAAACACGGGAGTGAAATATACAACTTTAGAACACTTTCCCACCAGGAGACTCGAACCCTAGCCAGCACAGAAGCCTTCCAGCAACTGGCATAACAGGTACGCCTTAACCCACTCCACCACCTGCTCAGACCCTTTAAAGAGATGGTAATTTCGGAGTATTTATACACTCCAAAGACTACCACTTCCCAAGAGCACTAGAGCAAGTGAGGGGTCATTTTTACGTTTTTTCATCAAGTCCCAGTTAATATGGGAGAACACTGTGTCTATGCTTAAGGCACAACTCTCCTAAACACGAGAGTGAAATATACAACTTTAGAACACTTTCCCACCAGGAGACTCGAACCCTAGCCAGCACAGAAGCCTTTTAGCAACTGGCATAACAGGTACACCTTAACCCACTGCACCACCTGCTCAGACCCTTAAAAGAGATGGTAATTTCGGAGTATTTATACACTCCAAAGACTACCACCTCCCAAGAGCACTAGAGCAAGTGAGGGGTCATTTTTACGTTTTTTCATCAAGTCCCTGTTAATATGGGAGAACACTGTGTCTATGCTTAAGGCACAACTCTCCTAAACACGAGAGTGAAATATACAACTTTAGAACACTTTCCCACCAGGAGACTCGAACCCTAGCCAGCACAGAAGCCTTCCAGCAACTGGCATAACAGGTACGCCTTAACCCACTGCACCACCTGCTCAGACCCTTAAAAGAGATGGTAATTTCGGAGTATTTATACACTCCAAAGACTACCACCTCCCAAGAGCACTAGAGCAAGTGAGGGGTCATTTTTACGTTTTTTCATCAAGTCCCTGTTAATATGGGAGAACACTGTGTCTATGCTTAAGGCACAACTCTTCTAAACACGAGAGTGAAGTATACAACTTTAGAACACTTTCCCACCAGGAGACTCGAACCCTAGCCAGCACAGAAGCCTTCCAGCAACTGGCATAACAGGTACGCCTTAACCCACTCCACCACCTGCTCAGACCCTTAAAAGAGATGGTAATTTCGGAGTATTTATACACTCCAAAGACTTCCACCTCCCAAGAGCACTAGAGCAAGTGAGGGGTCATTTTTATGTTTTTTCATCAAGTCCCTGTTAATATGGGAGAACACTGTGTCTATGCTTAAGTCACAACTCTCCTAAACACGAGAGTGAAGTATACAACTTTAGAACACTTTCCCACCAGGAGACTCAAACCCTAGGCAGCACAGAAGCCTTCCAGCAACTGGCATAACAGGTACGCCTTAACCCACTCCACCACCTGCTCAGACCCTTTAAAGAGATGGTAATTTCGGAGTATTTATACACTCCAAAGACTACCACCTCCCAAGAGCACTAGAGCAACTGAGGGGTCATTTTTACGTTTTTTCATCAAGTCCCTGTTAATATGGGAGAACACTGTGTCTATGCTTAAGGCACAACTCTCCTAAACACGAGAGTGAAATATACAACTTTAGAACACTTTCCCACCAGGAGACTCGAACCCTAGCCAGCATAGAAGCCTTTTAGCAACTGGCATAACAGGTACGCTTAACCCACTCCACCACCTGCTCAGACCCTTAAAAGAGATGGTAATTTCGGAGTATTTATACACTCCAAAGACTACCACCTCCCAAGAGCACTAGAGCAAGTGAGGGGTCATTTTTACGTTTTTTCATCGAGTCCCTGTTAATATGGGAGAACACTGTGTCTATGCTTAAGGCACAACTCTCCTAAACACGAGAGTGAAATATACAACTTTAGAACACTTTCCCACCAGGAGACTCGAACCCTAGCCAGCACAGAAGCCTTCCAGCAACTGGCATAACAGGTACGCCTTAACCCACTGCACCACCTGCTCAGACCCTTAAAAGAGAGGGGAATTTCGGAGTATTTATACACTCCAAAGACTACCACCTCCCATGAGCACTAGAGCAAGTGAGGGGTCATTTTTACGTTTTTTCATCAAGTCCCTGTTAATATGGGAGAACACTGTGTCTATGCTTAAGGCACAACTCTCCTAAACACGAGAGTGAAATATACAACTTTAGAACACTTTCCCACCAGGAGACTCGAACCCTAGCCAGCACAGAAGCCTTCCAGCAACTGGCATAACAGGTACGCCTTAACCCACTCCACCACCTGCTCAGACCCTTAAAAGAGATGGTAATTTCGGAGTATTTATACACTCCAAAGACTTCCACCTCCCAAGAGCACTAGAGCAAGTGAGGGGTCATTTTTATGTTTTTTCATCAAGTCCCTGTTAATATGGGAGAACACTGTGTCTATGCTTAAGTCACAACTCTCCTAAACACGAGAGTGAAGTATACAACTTTAGAACACTTTCCCACCAGGAGACTCGAACCCTAGCCAGCACAGAAGCCTTCTAGCAACTGGCATAACAGGTACGCCTTAACCCACTCCACCACCTGCTCAGACCCTTTAAAGAGATGGTAATTTCGGAGTATTTATACACTCCAAAGACTACCACTTCCCAAGAGCACTAGAGCAAGTGAGGGGTCATTTTTACGTTTTTTCATCAAGTCCCTGTTAATATGGGAGAACACTGTGTCTATGCTTAAGGCACAACTCTCCTAAACACGAGAGTGAAATATACAACTTTAGAACACTTTCCCACCAGGAGACTCGAACCCTAGCCAGCACAGAAGCCTTTTAGCAACTGGCATAACAGGTACACCTTAACCCACTGCACCACCTGCTCAGACCCTTAAAAGAGATGGTAATTTCGGAGTATTTATACACTCCAAAGACTACCACCTCCCAAGAGCACTAGAGCAAGTGAGGGGTCATTTTTACGTTTTTTCATCAAGTCCCTGTTAATATGGGAGAACACTGTGTCTATGCTTAAGGCACAACTCTCCTAAACACGAGAGTGAAATATACAACTTTAGAACACTTTCCCACCAGGAGACTCGAACCCTAGCCAGCACAGAAGCCTTCCAGCAACTGGCATAACAGGTACGCCTTAACCCACTGCACCACCTGCTCAGACCCTTAAAAGAGATGGTAATTTCGGAGTATTTATACACTCCAAAGACTACCACCTCCCAAGAGCACTAGAGCAAGTGAGGGGTCATTTTTACGTTTTTTCATCAAGTCCCTGTTAATATGGGAGAACACTGTGTCTATGCTTAAGGCACAACTCTCCTAAACACGAGAGTGAAGTATACAACTTTAGAACACTTTCCCACCAGGAGACTCGAACCCTAGCCAGCACAGAAGCCTTCCAGCAACTGGCATAACAGGTACGCCTTAACCCACTCCACCACCTGCTCAGACCCTTAAAAGAGATGGTAATTTCGGAGTATTTATACACTCCAAAGACTTCCACCTCCCAAGAGCACTAGAGCAAGTGAGGGGTCATTTTTATGTTTTTTCATCAAGTCCCTGTTAATATGGGAGAACACTGTGTCTATGCTTAAGTCACAACTCTCCTAAACATGAGAGTGAAGTATACAACTTTAGAACACTTTCCCACCAGGAGACTCGAACCCTAGGCAGCACAGAAGCCTTCCAGCAACTGGCATAACAGGTACGCCTTAACCCACTCCACCACCTGCTCAGACCCTTTAAAGAGATGGTAATTTCGGAGTATTTATACACTCCAAAGACTACCACCTCCCAAGAGCACTAGAGCAACTGAGGGGTCATTTTTACGTTTTTTCATCAAGTCCCTGTTAATATGGAAGAACACTGTGTCTATGCTTAAGGCACAACTCTCCTAAACACGAGAGTGAAATATACAACTTTAGAACACTTTCCCACCAGGAGACTCGAACCCTAGCCAGCATAGAAGCCTTTTAGCAACTGGCATAACAGGTACGCCTTAACCCACTCCACCACCTGCTCAGACCCTTAAAAGAGATGGTAATTTCGGAGTATTTATACACTCCAAAGACTACCACCTCCCAAGAGCACTAGAGCAAGTGAGGGGTCATTTTTACGTTTTTTCATCAAGTCCCTGTTAATATGGGAGAACACTGTGTCTATGCTTAAGGCACAACTCTCCTAAACACGAGAGTGAAATATACAACTTTAGAACACTTTCCCACCAGGAGACTCGAACCCTAGCCAGCACAGAAGCCTTCCAGCAACTGGCATAACAGGTACGCCTTAACCCACTGCACCACCTGCTCAGACCCTTAAAAGAGAGGGGAATTTCGGAGTATTTATACACTCCAAAGACTACCACCTCCCAAGAGCACTAGAGCAAGTGAGGGGTCATTTTTACGTTTTTTCATCAAGTCCCTGTTAATATGGGAGAACACTGTGTCTATGCTTAAGGCACAACTCTCCTAAACACGAGAGTGAAGTATACAACTTTAGAACACTTTCCCACCAGGAGACTCGAACCCTAGCCAGCACAGAAGCCTTCCAGCAACTGGCATAACAGGTACGCCTTAACCCACTCCACCACCTGCTCAGACCCTTAAAAGAGATGGTAATTTCGGAGTATTTATACACTCCAAAGACTACCACCTCCCAAGAGCACTAGAGCAAGTGAGGGGTAATTTTTAAGTTTTTTCATCAAGTCCCTGTTAATATGGGAGAACACTGTGTCTATGCATAAGGCACAACTCTCCTAAACACGAGAGTGAAATATACAACTTTAGAACACTTTCCCACCAGGAGACTCGAACCCTAGCCAGCACAGAAGCCTTCCAGCAACTGGCATAACAGGTACGCCTTAACCCACTCCACCACCTGCTCAGACCCTTAAAAGAGATGGTAATTTCGGAGTATTTATACACTCCAAAGACTTCCACCTCCCAAGAGCACTAGAGCAAGTGAGGGGTCATTTTTATGTTTTTTCATCAAGTCCCTGTTAATATGGGAGAACACTGTGTCTATGCTTAAGTCACAACTCTCCTAAACACGAGAGTGAAGTATACAACTTGAGAACACTTTCCCACCAGGAGACTCGAACCCTAGCCAGCACAGAAGCCTTCCAGCAACTGGCATAACAGGTACGCCTTAACCCACTCCACCACCTGCTCAGACCCTTTAAAGAGATGGTAATTTCGGAGTATTTATACACTCCAAAGACTACCACTTCCCAAGAGCACTAGAGCAAGTGAGGGGTCATTTTTACGTTTTTTCATCAAGTCCCTGTTAATATGGGAGAACACTGTGTCTATGCTTAAGGCACAACTCTCCTAAACACGAGAGTGAAATATACAACTTTAGAACACTTTCCCACCAGGAGACTCGAACCCTAGCCAGCACAGAAGCCTTTTAGCAACTGGCATAACAGGTACGCCTTAACCCACTGCACCACCTGCTCAGACCCTTAAAAGAGATGGTAATTTCGGAGTATTTATACACTCCAAAGACTACAACCTCCCAAGAGCACTAGAGCAAGTGAGGGGTCATTTTTACGTTTTTTCATCAAGTCCCTGTTAATATGGGAGAACACTGTGTCTATGCTTAAGGCACAACTCTTCTAAACACGAGAGTGAAGTATACAACTTTAGAACACTTTCCCACCAGGAGACTCGAACCCTAGCCAGCACAGAAGCCTTCCAGCAACTGGCATAACAGGTACGCCTTAACCCACTCCACCACCTGCTCAGCCCCTTAAAAGAAATGGTAATTTCGGAGTATTTATACACTCCAAAGACTTCCACCTCCCAAGAGCACTAGAGCAAGTGAGGGGTCATTTTTATGTTTTTTCATCAAGTCCCTGTTAATATGGGAGAACACTGTGTCTATGCTTAAGTCACAACTCTCCTAAACACGAGAGTGAAGTATACAACTTTAGAACACTTTCCCACCAGGAGACTCAAACCCTTGGCAGCACAGAAGCCTTCCAGCAACTGGCATAACAGGTTCGCCTTAACCCACTCCACCACCTGCTCAGACCCTTTAAAGAGATGGTAATTTCGGAGTATTTATACACTCCAAAGACTACCACCTCCCAAGAGCACTAGAGCAACTGAGGGGTCATTTTTACGTTTTTTCATCAAGTCCCTGTTAATATGGGAGAACACTGTGTCTATGCTTAAGGCACAACTCTCCTAAACACGAGAGTGAAATATACAACTTTAGAACACTTTCCCACCAGGAGACTCGAACCCTAGCCAGCATAGAAGCCTTTTAGCAACTGGCATAACAGGTACGCCTTAACCCACTCCACCACCTGCTCAGACCCTTAAAAGAGATGGTAATTTCGGAGTATTTATACACTCCAAAGACTACCACCTCCCAAGAGCACTAGAGCAAGTGAGGGGTCATTTTTACGTTTTTTCATCAAGTCCCTGTTAATATGGGAGAACACTGTGTCTATGCTTAAGGCACAACTCTCCTAAACACGTGAGTGAAATATACAACTTTAGAACACTTTCCCACCAGGAGACTCGAACCCTAGCCAGCACAGAAGCCTTCCAGCAACTGGCATAACAGGTACGCCTTAACCCACTGCACCACCTGCTCAGACCCTTAAAAGAGAGGGGAATTTCGGAGTATTTATACACTCCAAAGACTACCACCTCCCAAGAGCACTAGAGCAAGTGAGGGGTCATTTTTACTTTTTTTCATCAAGTCCCTGTTAATATGGGAGAACACTGTGTCTATGCTTAAGGCACAACTCTCCTAAACACGAGAGTGAAATATACAACTTTAGAACACTTTCCCACCAGGAGACTCGAACCCTAGCCAGCACAGAAGCCTTCCAGCAACTGGCATAACAGGTACGCCTTAACCCACTCCACCACCTGCTCAGACCCTTAAAAGAGATGGTAATTTCGGAGTATTTATACACTCCAAAGACTTCCACCTCCCAAGAGCACTAGAGCAAGTGAGGGGTCATTTTTATGTTTTTTCATCAAGTCCCTGTTAATATGGGAGAACACTGTGTCTATGCTTAAGTCACAACTCTCCTAAACACGAGAGTGAAGTATACAACTTTAGAACACTTTCCCACCAGGAGACTCGAACCCTAGCCAGCACAGAAGCCTTCCAGCAACTGGCATAACAGGTACGCCTTAACCCACTCCACCACCTGCTCAGACCCTTTAAAGAGATGGTAATTTCGGAGTATTTATACACTCCAAAGACTACCACTTCCCAAGAGCACTAGAGCAAGTGAGGGGTCATTTTTACGTTTTTTCATCAAGTCCCTGTTAATATGGGAGAACACTGTGTCTATGCTTAAGGCACAACTCTCCTAAACACGAGAGTGAAATATACAACTTTAGAACACTTTCCCACCAGGAGACTCGAACCCTAGCCAGCACAGAAGCCTTTTAGCAACTGGCATAACAGGTACACCTTAACCCACTGCACCACCTGCTCAGACCCTTAAAAGAGATGGTAATTTCGGAGTATATATACACTCCAAAGACTACCACCTCCCAAGAGCACTAGAGCAAGTGAGGGGTCATTTTTACGTTTTTTCATCAAGTCCCTGTTAATATGGGAGAACACTGTGTCTATGCTTAAGGCACAACTCTCCTAAACACGAGAGTGAAATATACAACTTTAGAACACTTTCCCACCAGGAGACTCGAACCCTAGCCAGCACAGAAGCCTTCCAGCAACTGGCATAACAGGTACGCCTTAACCCACTGCACCACCTGCTCAGACCCTTAAAAGAGATGGTAATTTCGGAGTATTTATACACTCCAAAGACTACCACCTCCCAAGAGCACTAGAGCAAGTGAGGGGTCATTTTTACGTTTTTTCATCAAGTCCCTGTTAATATGGGAGAACACTGTGTCTATGCTTAAGGCACAACTCTCCTAAACACGAGAGTGAAGTATACAACTTTAGAACACTTTCCCACCAGGAGACTCGAACCACTAGCCAGCACAGAAGCCTTCCAGCAACTGGCATAACAGGTACGCCTTAACCCACTCCACCACCTGCTCAGACCCTTAAAAGAGATGGTAATTTCGGAGTATTTATACACTCCAAAGACTTCCACCTCCCAAGAGCACTAGAGCAAGTGAGGGGTCATTTTTATGTTTTTTCATCAAGTCCCTGTTAATATGGGAGAACACTGTGTCTATGCTTAAGTCACAACTCTCCTAAACACGAGAGTGAAGTATACAACTTTAGAACACTTTCCCACCAGGAGACTCGAACCCTAGGCAGCACAGAAGCCTTCCAGCAACTGGCATAACAGGTACGCCTTAACCCACTCCACCACCTGCTCAGACCCTTTAAAGAGATGGTAATTTCGGAGTATTTATACACTCCAAAGACTACCACCTCCCAAGAGCACTAGAGCAACTGAGGGGTCATTTTTACGTTTTTTCATCAAGTCCCTGTTAATATGGGAGAACACTGTGTCTATGCTTAAGGCACAACTCTCCTAAACACGAGAGTGAAATATACAACTTTAGAACACTTTCCCACCAGGAGACTCGAACCCTAGCCAGCATAGAAGCCTTTTAGCAACTGGCATAACAGGTACGCCTTAACCCACTCCACCACCTGCTCAGACCCTTAAAAGAGATGGTAATTTCGGAGTATTTATACACTCCAAAGACTACCACCTCCCAAGAGCACTAGAGCAAGTGAGGGGTCATTTTTACGTTTTTTCATCAAGTCCCTGTTAATATGGGAGAACACTGTGTCTATGCTTAAGGCACAACTCTCCTAAACACGAGAGTGAAATATACAACTTTAGAACACTTTCCCACCAGGAGACTCGAACCCTAGCCAGCACAGAAGCCTTCCAGCAACTGGCATAACAGGTACGCCTTAACCCACTGCACCACCTGCTCAGACCCTTAAAAGAGAGGGGAATTTCGGAGTATTTATACACTCCAAAGACTACCACCTCCCAAGAGCACTAGAGCAAGTGAGGGGTCATTTTTACGTTTTTTCATCAAGTCCCTGTTAATATGGGAGAACACTGTGTCTATGCTTAAGGCACAACTCTCCTAAACACGAGAGTGAAGTATACAACTTTAGAACACTTTCCCACCAGGAGACTCGAACCCTAGCCAGCACAGAAGCCTTCCAGCAACTGGCATAACAGGTACGCCTTAACCCACTGCACCACCTGCTCAGACCCTTAAAAGAGATGGTAATTTCGGAGTATTTATACACTCCAAAGACTACCACCTCCCAAGAGCACTAGAGCAAGTGAGGGGTCATTTTTACGTTTTTTCATCAAGTCCCTGTTAATATGGGAGAACACTGTGTCTATGCTTAAGGCACAACTCTCCTAAACACGAGAGTGAAGTATACAACTTTAGAACACTTTCCCACCAGGAGACTCGAACCCTAGCCAGCACAGAAGCCTTCCAGCAACTGGCATAACAGGTACGCCTTAACCCACTCCACCACCTGCTCAGACCCTTTAAAGAGATGGTAATTTCGGAGTATTTATACACTCCAAAGACTACCACCTCCCAAGAGCACTAGAGCAACTGAGGGGTCATTTTTACGTTTTTTCATCAAGTCCCTGTTAATATGGGAGAACACTGTGTCTATGCTTAAGGCACAACTCTCCTAAACACGAGAGTGAAATATACAACTTTAGAACACTTTCCCACCAGGAGACTCGAACCCTAGCCAGCATAGAAGCCTTTTAGCAACTGGCATAACAGGTACGCCTTAACCCACTCCACCACCTGCTCAGACCCTTAAAAGAGATGGTAATTTCGGAGTATTTATACACTCCAAAGACTACCACCTCCCAAGAGCACTAGAGCAAGTGAGGGGTCATTTTTACGTTTTTTCATCAAGTCCCTGTTAATATGGGAGAACACTGTGTCTATGCTTAAGGCACAACTCTCCTAAACACGAGAGTGAAATATACAACTTTAGAACACTTTCCCACCAGGAGACTCGAACCCTAGCCAGCACAGAAGCCTTCCAGCAACTGGCATAACAGGTACGCCTTAACCCACTGCACCACCTGCTCAGACCCTTAAAAGAGAGGGGAATTTCGGAGTATTTATACACTCCAAAGACTACCACCTCCCAAGAGCACTAGAGCAAGTGAGGGGTCATTTTTACGTTTTTTCATCAAGTCCCTGTTAATATGGGAGAACACTGTGTCTATGCTTAAGGCACAACTCTCCTAAACACGAGAGTGAAGTATACAACTTTAGAACACTTTCCCACCAGGAGACTCGAACCCTAGCCAGCACAGAAGCCTTCCAGCAACTGGCATAACAGGTACGCCTTAACCCACTGCACCACCTGCTCAGACCCTTCAAAGAGATGGTAATTTCGGAGTATTTATACACTCCAAAGACTACCACCTCCCAAGAGCACTAGAGCAAGTGAGGGGTCATTTTTACGTTTTTTCATCAAGTCCCTGTTAATATGGGAGAACACTGTGTCTATGCTTAAGGCACAACTCTCCTAAACACGAGAGTGAAGTATACAACTTTAGAACACTTTCCCACCAGGAGACTCGAACCCTAGCCAGCACAGAAGCCTTCCAGCAACTGGCATAACAGGTACGCCTTAACCCACTCCACCACCTGCTCAGACCCTTAAAAGAGATGGTAATTTCGGAGTATTTATTCACTCCAAAGACTACCACTTCCTAAGAGCACTAGAGCAAGTGAGGGATCATTTTTACATTTTTTCATCAAGTCCCTGTTAATATGGGAGAACACTGTGTCTATGCTTAAGGCACAACTCTCCTAAACACGAGAGTGAAATATACAACTTTAGAACACTTTCCCACCAGGAGACTCGAACCCTAGCCAGCACAGAAGCCTTCCAGCAACTGGCATAACAGGTACGCCTTAACCCACTCCACCACCTGCACAGACCCTTAAAAGAGATGGTAATTTCGGAGTATTTATACACTCTAAAGACTACCACCTCCCAAGAGCACTAGAGCAAGTGAGGGGTCATTTTTACGTTTTTTCATCAAGTCCCTGTTAATATGGGAGAACACTGTGTCTATGCTTAAGGCACAACTCTCCTTAACACGAGAGTGAAGTATACAACTTTAGAACACTTTCCCACCAGGAGACTCGAACCCTAGCCAGCACAGAAGCCTTCCAGCAACTGGCATAACAGGTACGCCTTAACCCACTCCACCACCTGCTCAGACCCTTAAAAGAGATGGTAATTTCGGAGTATTTATATACTCCAAAGACTACCACCTCCCAAGAGCACTAGAGCAAGTGAGGGGTCATTTTTACGTTTTTTCATCAAGTCCCTGTTAATATGGGAGAACACTGTGTCTGTGCTTAAGGCACAACTCTCCTAAACACGAGAGTGAAGTATACAACTTTAGAACACTTTCCCACCAGGAGACTCGAACCCTAGCCAGCACAGAAGCCTTCCAGCAACTGGCATAACAGGTACGCCTTAACCCACTCCACCACCGGCTCAGACCCTTAAAAGAGATGGTAATTTCGGAGTATTTATACACTCCAAAGACTACCACCTCCCAAGAGCACTAGAGCAAGTGAGGGGTCATTTTTACGTTTTTTCATCAAGTCCCTGTTAATATGGGAGAACACTGTGTCTATGCTTAAGGCACAACTCTCCTAAACACGAGAGTGAAATATACAACTTTAGAACACTTTCCCACCAGGAGACTCGAACCCTAGCCAGCACAGAAGCCTTCCAGCAACTGGCATAACAGGTACGCCTTAACCCACTCCACCACCTGCTCAGACCCTTAAAAGAGATGGTAATTTCGGAGTATTTATACACTCCAAAGACTTCCACCTCCCAAGAGCACTAGAGCAAGTGAGGGGTCATTTTTATGTTTTTTCATCAAGTCCCTGTTAATATGGGAGAACACTGTGTCTATGCTTAAGTCACAACTCTCCTAAACACGAGAGTGAAGTATACAACTTTAGAACACTTTCCCACCAGGAGACTCGAACCCTAGCCAGCACAGAAGCCTTCCAGCAACTGGCATAACAGGTACGCCTTAACCCACTCCACCACCTGCTCAGACCCTTTAAAGAGATGGTAATTTCGGAGTATTTATACACTCCAAAGACTACCACCTCCCAAGAGCACTAGAGCAAGTGAGGGATCATTTTTACGTTTTTTCATCAAGTCCCTGTTAATATGGGAGAACACTGTGTCTATGCTTAAGGCACAACTCTCCTAAACACGAGAGTGAAATATACAACTTTAGAACACTTTCCCACCAGGAGACTCGAACCCTAGCCAGCACAGAAGCCTTCCAGCAACTGGCATAACAGGTACGCCTTAACCCACTGCACCACCTGCTCAGACCCTTAAAAGAGATGGTAATTTCGGAGTATTTATACACTCCAAAGACTACCACCTCCCAAGAGCACTAGAGCAAGTGAGGGGTCATTTTTACGTTTTTTCATCAAGTCCCTGTTAATATGGGAGAACACTGTGTCTATGCTTAAGGCACAACTCTCCTAAACACGAGAGTGAAGTATACAACTTTAGAACACTTTCCCACCAGGAGACTCGAACCCTAGCCAGCACAGAAGCCTTCCAGCAACTGGCATAACAGGTATGCCTTAACCCACTCCACCACCTGCTCAGACCCTTAAAAGAGATGGTAATTTCGGAGTATTTATGCGCTCCAAAGACTACCACCTCCCAAGAGCACTAGAGCAAGTGAGGGGTCATTTTTACGTTTTTTCATCAAGTCCCTGTTAATATGGGAGAACACTGTGTCTATGCTTAAGGCACAACTCTCCTAAACACGAGAGTGAAATATACAACTTTAGAACACTTTCCCACCAGGAGACTCGAACCCTAGCCAGCACAGAAGCCTTCCAGCAACTGGCATAACAGGTACGCCTTAACCCACTCCACCACCTGCTCAGACCCTTAAAAGAGATGGTAATTTCGGAGTATTTATACACTCCAAAGACTTCCACCTCCCAAGAGCACTAGAGCAAGTGAGGGGTCATTTTTATGTTTTTTCATCAAGTCCCTGTTAATATGGGAGAACACTGTGTCTATGCTTAAGTCACAACTCTCCTAAACACGAGAGTGAAGTATACAACTTTAGAACACTTTCCCACCAGGAGACTCGAACCCTAGCCAGCACAGAAGCCTTCCAGCAACTGGCATAACAGGTACGCCTTAACCCACTCCACCACCTGCTCAGACCCTTTAAAGAGATGGTAATTTCGGAGTATTTATACACTCCAAAGACTACCACCTCCCAAGAGCACTAGAGCAAGTGAGGGGTCATTTTTACGTTTTTTCATCAAGTCCCTGTTAATATGGGAGAACACTGTGTCTATGCTTAAGGCACAACTCTCCTAAACACGAGAGTGAAGTATACAACTTTAGAACACTTTCCCACCAGGAGACTCGAACCCTAGCCAGCACAGAAGCCTTCCAGCAACTGGCATAACAGGTACGCCTTAACCCACTCCACCACCTGCTCAGACCCTTAAAAGAGATGGTAATTTCGGAGTATTTATACACTCCAAAGACTACCACCTCCCAAGAGCACTAGAGCAAGTGAGGGGTCATTTTTACGTTTTTTCATCAAGTCCCTGTTAATATGGGAGAACACTGTGTCTGTGCTTAAGGCACAACTCTCCTAAACACGAGAGTGAAGTATACAACTTTAGAACACTTTCCCACCAGGAGACTCGAACCCTAGCCAGCACAGAAGCCTTCCAGCAACTGGCATAACAGGTACGCCTTAACCCACTCCACCACCTGCTCAGACCCTTAAAAGAGATGGTAATTTCGGAGTATTTATACACTCCAAAGACTACCACCTCCCAAGAGCACTAGAGCAAGTGAGGGGTCATTTTTACGTTTTTTCATCAAGTCCCTGTTAATATGGGAGAACACTGTGTCTATGCTTAAGGCACAACTCTCCTAAACACGAGAGTGAAATATACAACTTTAGAACACTTTCCCACCAGGAGACTCGAACCCTAGCCAGCACAGAAGCCTTCCAGCAACTGGCATAACAGGTACGCCTTAACCCACTCCACCACCTGCTCAGACCCTTAAAAGAGATGGTAATTTCGGAGTATTTATACACTCCAAAGACTTCCACCTCCCAAGAGCACTAGAGCAAGTGAGGGGTCATTTTTATGTTTTTTCATCAAGTCCCTGTTAATATGGGAGAACACTGTGTCTATGCTTTAGTCACAACTCTCCTAAACACGAGAGTGAAGTATACAACTTTAGAACACTTTCCCACCAGGAGACTCGAACCCTAGCCAGCACAGAAGCCTTCCAGCAACTGGCATAACAGGTACGCCTTAACCCACTCCACCACCTGCTCAGACCCTTTAAAGAGATGGTAATTTCGGAGTATTTATACACTCCAAAGACTACCACCTCCCAAGAGCACTAGAGCAAGTGAGGGGTCATTTTTACGTTTTTTCATCAAGTCCCTGTTAATATGGGAGAACACTGTGTCTATGCTTAAGGCACAACTCTCCTAAACACGAGAGTGAAGTATACAACTTTAGAACACTTTCCCACCAGGAGACTCGAACCCTAGCCAGCACAGAAGCCTTCCAGCAACTGGCATAACAGGTATGCCTTAACCCACTCCACCACCTGCTCAGACCCTTAAAAGAGATGGTAATTTCAGAGTATTTATACACTCCAAAGACTACCACCTCCCAAGAGCACTAGAGCAAGTGAGGGGTCATTTTTACGTTTTTTCATCAAGTCCCTGTTAATATGGGAGAACACTGTGTCTATGCTTAAGGCACAACTCTCCTAAACACGAGAGTGAAATATACAACTTTAGAACACTTTCCCACCAGGAGACTCGAACCCTAGCCAGCACAGAAGCCTTCCAGCAACTGGCATAACAGGTACGCCTTAACCCACTCCACCACCTGCTCAGACCCTTAAAAGAGATGGTAATTTCGGAGTATTTATACACTCCAAAGACTTCCACCTCCCAAGAGCACTAGAGCAAGTGAGGGGTCATTTTTATGTTTTTTCATCAAGTCCCTGTTAATATGGGAGAACACTGTGTCTATGCTTAAGTCACAACTCTCCTAAACACGAGAGTGAAGTATACAACTTTAGAACACTTTCCCACCAGGAGACTCGAACCCTAGCCAGCACAGAAGCCTTCCAGCAACTGGCATAACAGGTACGCCTTAACCCACTCCACCACCTGCTCAGACCCTTTAAAGAGATGGTAATTTCGGAGTATTTATACACTCCAAAGACTACCACCTCCCAAGAGCACTAGAGCAAGTGAGGGGTCATTTTTACGTTTTTTCATCAAGTCCCTGTTAATATGGGAGAACACTGTGTCTATGCTTAAGGCACAACTCTCCTAAACACGAGAGTGAAATATACAACTTTAGAACACTTTCCCACCAGGAGACTCGAACCCTAGCCAGCACAGAAGCCTTCCAGCAACTGGCATAACAGGTACGCCTTAACCCACTGCACCACCTGCTCAGACCCTTAAAAGAGATGGTAATTTCGGAGTATTTATACACTCCAAAGACTACCACCTCCCAAGAGCACTAGAGCAAGTGAGGGGTCATTTTTACGTTTTTTCATCAAGTCCCTGTTAATATGGGAGAACACTGTGTCTGTGCTTAAGGCACAACTCTCCTAAACACGAGAGTGAAGTATACAACTTTAGAACACTTTCCCACCAGGAGACTCGAACCCTAGCCAGCACAGAAGCCTTCCAGCAACTGGCATAACAGGTACGCCTTAACCCACTCCACCACCTGCTCAGACCCTTAAAAGAGATGGTAATTTCGGAGTATTTATACACTCCAAAGACTACAACCTCCCAAGAGCACTAGAGCAAGTGAGGGGTCATTTTTACGTTTTTTCATCAAGTCCCTGTTAATATGGGAGAACACTGTGTCTATGCTTAAG